>NC_062966.1:10825878-10915878 GCF_023119035.1 Salvia hispanica
ATTCTGTAAAGGTGGAGAGAAAAAAATGGTGCCAAAGTATGTTGTAGAGCAGATGGAGAGAGACAAAGAAGGTGGTGAGTTGTTTAAATGAACTTTTATGGTTCTCATGGAGTATGCCTTGATTAACACTCCTGCTGATGGAAATATCACGCCAAAAATTTTAGATTACATAGCTGATGTTGAGAAGATCAAACAATACAATTGGTGTAGCTATGTCATATCTAGATTGCATGAAACACAAAAGAGGTGGAAAACCAACACAGCAAAGATATTTACCGGGCCAGTTATCTTTGTAGTGGTAAGAATATATTTGTTTTCCATTGTCTATGAATCTATTTACAGAAAAACTAATATTTAGTTTTTGTTTAATGTAGGCTTGTTACGTGGACAGGATTCTCTTTGAAAAAAAAATGGTGCCAAGATGTTATCCAACAGTTAAAGGATGGACTGCCGAACTGTTGAAAGAAAGACAAAGAGCAGAAATGGAGAATTCAGCTTTTGGTCTGGGTCATAAGTATGACCGATATAAAAAGCAGCCACATGAAGAAAATGATGAAGATGACGAAGATGATGAATCTCAAAATGTAGAAGTTTTGAAGACAAATGATCATGATGAAGTGGGGACAACCAGTGAATGGGAGAATTTCATAAATGAATGGAAGGAAGCTGCCAAGAATGTTAAAGAATCTCAATAGCTTTAAGATAATCTGTGATACAACGAGAAATGCAATGGGATTGAGAGAGGAAGGTGTGCAACATGTTATAGAAAGTCAGAATACAATGACACAGGCTATAAACAATGATGAAACTGATGATCCTGAATGGATTGATATCATGATTGAGTTAACTAAAGCTGCTGAGAGGACATATATACTGAAAAATAGGAATGAGTTCCCTACCTTCACTCTGATACCTGAATGTGATGACAGTCCTAATGAGAATCAAGAATTTAATCGGGAAAAGGATATGGAGAAGGAAAAAGATGATGAGGTGGAAAACGAGCAAGAGAAACAGAATGAAAGCGAAAAGGAAATGGCTGATAAAGCAGCTTGAAAAGAAAAGGAAAAAGTTTCAGAGAAAGAAGTTCAGAATGAAGAATATGAGGTAACTTTTAAAAATGATAGTTTAAGTACATAAAATGATTGTTTATATGGTTAAAATGATATAGGTTTGATGATGTTTTTTGGTGGTTCTGTTTTATTTGAAAACTGATACTTTTGCATCATAAAATGATAGTTTAAGCGGATAAAATGATACTTTTGCATGATAAAATGATAGTTTCGGGGAATAAAATGATAGGTTCTGTGAATAAAATGATACTTTTGTTTCATAATGATAGTTTTAGATTTTTGGCTGATAATATGATAGTTCCTATGGGTAAAATAATATCCCTTCTGTCAATAACAATTTATATTTTTTTAAAATGAAAGCATGACAGAGTTGATACCATAATATCCACTGTCATGGAGGATATAAATGGTGAAACAGGAGATGATGAAGTTTTAAAACAGAGAGAAGAAAATTTGAATAAGGACAAAGGGAAGAAGATGGTTTCTCAAGAACCTCCAGTCGAAAAGGAGAAAGTGGTCAGAACAACAAAGAAAATTGTTGAAGCAATGTGCTCTCCCTACAATGTCAGAGCAGTAAATCTGAAAGGAAAACTGAATAAAGAAGAGAGAGATATAATGTACTGGTTGATGACACATGAAGAAAGTGAATAGTAAGTTTTGAATTACATAATTATATTCTTATTCAGTTCTTTTAACTAACATTAAATATGAATTTGAAATCAGTTATGAGGTAGTTTATGAGAACGACATGATCAGAATGTTCAAGATTGATTTCCACAGCCTTGCTCCACGTACATACGTCAGGATCAACATCATAGATGCATGGGTTGTGTTCCTCAACTACAATGAAAAATTCAAATCAAAGGCATCACCGAGTCGTCTTTTCATCAACACCGCACCTACGGTACAGTAAACGAGTAAATAAATAATAGTATTACATTAAAAGTTAAATATATTTACAAAAATGTAAACATGACAGATTTACAACATTACTGCAAGGAGATCTGGTTGGACTGAAGCAGAGAGTCGAGAAAGATTTTGCTCAAACTTGAATGAATTTGTGTCAAAGATTGAAAATTTCAAATGGGAAAATTATGACATGGTAAGTCATAATTAGATATACATTACAGAACAGGGGTGCGTTATAATGATAACCCATATTTATGTGATAAGCTAATAACCCTATCATTTTATGGGTCAAAAGTATCATTTTTACTAAAAATGATATTTATACACGATAAAATGATATTTTTTCAGCATTCATAAAATGATACTTTTAATCCATAAAATGATATTCTATTCTATAAAATGATACTTTTCGTCCATAAAATGAGGGTTATTAGGTTATCACCATAAATATGGGTTATGATATGATCACATCCCTTACAGAACAACATACCTATATTTTTGAAAATGACATTTGTATATAATGTTTTGAAAATTAGATATTCTTTCCGATCTGGGCGTACGAACATTATTATATCATCTGCTTCAATCTCAAAATGCAAATGATGGATGTGATTGACAATTCTCTGGTTAGTGAAGATTTAATTGAGAAGAAATATGAAGATACACCAAGTACTCTGGTATGTTTAGTTAAATGCATTCAATATTTATTAGTTAAAATGCATTGAATATAATTGAGTACGGAACATAATATCATTTTTAATCAACCTCATGTATGTTTTGTGTTATTTGAATAGAAAAATTTCTTCCGAATTTATCTTGGAAATGGAGTCAATCCATCAATGGGGAGAACTGTCAAACTGTCAAAAACCAGATACATGAATATGCCATGGCAGAACGATACAAATAAAGTTGACTGTGGAATTTATGTGATGCGCCATTTGGAGACTTACATGGGTGGTCCTGTTCGTAACTGGAATTCGGGTTTAACGAAGAAGGGAACAGAGTCTTTCATAAAACTCCGTGCCAGATATACTGAAGCATTGCTTATTGGAGATACTAACAAGAAGGCTTTTGACACATTTACAATGATACAGAAGAAGTTTGAGAATGACAGCAAAAAAGGAGAAATTGATGTTGAAAAGATGATTAGAGAATTTAAACCCCCTGAATACTAACTTGTATGACTTGATAATAGCGTTTTGTAATAGTGGTTTCGAATATAATCACCCAAGATTATCATTTTATCTGCTACAAGTATCATTTTGTCATTATATAATTCAGAAGTATCATTTTATCTACTGCGAGTATCATTTTATAATTTTATCAGTCAGAAGTATCATTTTATCAGCTTATATATCATTTTGTCAGGTTAAAATATCATTTTATCCGTTGAGAGTATCATTTTATCAGCTTATATGTCATTTTTTCCAGCTTATACATCATTTTATAAGGTTATTGTCATTTTATTTGCTGCGAGTATCATTTTTTCAGGTTAAAGTATCATTTTATCAGTTTATAAACAAAAGAATCATGTTATCAGCCAAAATGTCATTTTATAAGCCCAAAGTATCATTTTATTAAACAAAAATGTCATTTTATACACCAAAAATACCTAAACTATATCAAATGGCTTCAATCTGTCTTCTCATTGACTCTACCACAATTTCTTGAATCATGACGACCCAGCTCATGACATTTACCACACCGTCGTAGAGGCTTATTTGCTTTCCTTATTGCACTCTCCCTCTTTGCTACTCTGCCACTAGCTGATCCTTTGGTACTAACAACGTCTGGAGGATGTACATCAATTACATCAGGTACTGCCATTCCATAAAAATCCTCAACCATCTTCTTCTTTTCAATGACTGAAGGTGCTGCACAATTTCCAAATATATGCTCTTCCAAATCATCAAGACCAGCACTTAACAAAGACAAATGATCCATACTTCCCTCAGACTTTTGGACTAATCGATAAAAGTTGGAGAACAACTTTTTCTTAACTTCCTGCTTTTCATCCAAATCTGCAAGATAAAAGATAACATTATTACAATAAATACTATCATTTCTCTGACTGAAAAATAGAATTTTTACAAATAAGGTTAAAAATGGAGCACACGTTCAAATGGTTGTTGTTCCTCAGATGGTAGACCATGGGCTGCCTTTAGTAAAGAGCTCTTCAACCACCTTCGACCAAAATATTTCTCAGGAATGAGATTAGCAGACTTATTCTTCAACAAACAAAATATATGACAACATAACAAACCAATTCTGGAAAACTTCTTGCAACTACAGTCGAATGTGTCTTGCTTACAATCATACTTAACATCCCATGTTCTACCATATTGGTCCTTGACCTGATGCATCTTGATGTTATCCTCAACAGTTATAGAAACAATCTCACATACCGTACTTATTTCCTGTTGTACATGTTTGAAAATAGAATCAGTGTAGATTGTAGATGCATGCTTCTCAATAGGCAATTGGGTTGACAAATCAGGAATAGTTGAGTAATCCAAGTAGTTCAATCGTGAATTGGCATTCCTTTGATCTCCCACAGCATAATTAAAGAAATTGATGAACTGTACAAGATTTGCACGTGGCTTTGTGTAGTTTTTAAAAAAGCTATTCTCCGATTCAGACATCGATGTAGTCCTAAGAAGCGACCCCATGGGAAAATCTCGAAAATAAGCAGGAACCCAGAATTCTCTATCTTCAAACATTGATCCAAACCAGTGCACGTCTTCTAATCCATACCGTTCCATTATATCATTCCATATTATATCAAACTCATCAGGCTCTAACAAATCAGACCAAACACATGCATTCAACTCTTTTTTGAAATCTTCATTACCAAGTAAAGATTTGGGCAACTTATCTGACACCTTAACCATGATATGCCACATACACCATCGGTGCCTTGTTTGTAAAAGTACTTGTTGAACAACAAGTTTGATCCCCCAATCTTGATCAGTGATAATCAATTTGGGTGCTACCCCCATGCATCGAACAAAACAACCAAACAACCAAGAATAGGAGTCTCTACCTTCACTTGATAACAAGCCAGCTCCAAATGTAACTGGTCTAGAATGGTTATCTTTTCCAGTGAATGGAGCAAAAATCATGCAATACCTTCAGAATATAACATAAAAATGAATTATATTTTCATGCATATAGAAAAGTATCATTTTATCAGCTATAACTATCATTTTATCAGCCAAAAGTATCATTTTATCAACTGAAATATAATCACCCAAGATTATCATTTTATCTACTGCAAGTATCATTTTGTCATTATATAATTCAGAAGTATCATTTTATAACATAAAAATGAATTATATTTTCATGCATATAGAAAAGTATCATTTTATCAGCTATAACTATCATTTTATCAGCCAAAAGTATCATTTTATTAGTAAGAAGTATCATTTTATAGTACTGCAAGTATCATTTTGTCATTATATAATTCAGAAGTATCATTTTATAACATTATATAATGCAGAAGTATCATTTTATCAGCTATGACTATCATTTTATCAGCCAAAAGTATCATTTTATTAGTAAGAAGTATCATTTTATCTGCTGCAAGTATCATTTTGTCATTATATAATTCAGAAGTATCATTTTATAACATAAAAGTAATTTAATCAACAAAAAGTATAATTTTATGTCTATTAGCAACAAAAGTAATATACCTGTTAGTGTTGTATGTTGAGTCAAATGAAATTACATCTCCAAACATATGATAATTTCGTCTTGAAATAGCATCAGCCCAGAAGAGTCTAGTTAACTTTCCATGAGATCCTATCTCAATTTCATAATAGAAGGCATCAGATGATTTCTTTTGAGAACGCATATAATCAAAAATCATTTGAGCATCTGAACCATCAATATTGGACATAATATCACGATAACCATTTCTAATATCAATAATATCACATCCAACATTTTCAGGTCCACCCATTATCTCCTTCAAAAGTTTGAATGTGAGAGTGGGACCAATATTACACCTGCCACAATCCTCCATAAACCTCCGATGGATAGGATCCAGATTGCGATTGGCCATCATAAAATGCCTATGCTCATCCGCAACCATTAAGTGATTATGATACTCAACAAACTGATAAACCTCATATCCTCTGCTCTTGCCATCTGAAAAATATCTCAAATTGAGCTTAGCAAGACATTCACACCTAAATGACCGACACCTACGCTTCTTAAAAGACACTTCAGTTGATTGGGATGCATGACCAGGTATAAAATTCTTAGAGCCTTGTCTGCTGCAAGCCAAATACTGCCACTTAGTAATACCTTGAACTGATTTGTTACCCATTTTACGAATGCCAAAACCAACTGAACGAGCATAATGTTCATAGAAACCAACTGCTTCTACTAATGTATTGAATTTCATACCAATCATTGGCTTCAAAGCATCATCACAAACAGGAATGTACATACCTACAAATCAGTAAAAGTATCATTTTATCATAGTATCATTTTATCATAGTATCATTTTATCCGACAAAACTATCATGTTATGCAGTAAACCTAACATTTATAAGCCAAAAGTATCATTTTAACACATAATCGACAATACATAATATAATCAAATAAGAATTTCAGTACATCAGAAACATAAACCAATCGACAACTAATATTAATCTAAAATCAAATTCAATACATGAATATGAACACAATCAATAAGCTAAATAATAGATAATGATTGTTACCTTCGTTATTTGCTACAGATTCCATCGAAGCAAATTTTCACAGCAATTGAAGAGGTAATCAATGAAAATAAGAACGCAAAATTGAAAACATCTTCCCGATCACAATTATGCGAGAAATATGGAAACAAAATCTGGAGACTATGGAATAATGAACAAATCGAAGAAAATCTGGAGATGTTGAAATAAAATAGGCGAGAAATATGGAAGATGAAGATGAGAGAATCGATCTGTTAATTGTGAAGATGAAGATGAAGGTGAGAGAATTGAGTTCAAACAGAATGAAAGCGTGAATCGCGCGTTTGGAGTAAAATTCAGAAATTAAATGAGGAAATTACATTTTTACCCCTCTGCGCCTTTTTTATGAAGTAAATCTAAGTTTGAATCTCAACCACAAGATTATCAAATATGTGTGGTCCAGATTTGGTTATAGAGTTATTATGTGATTTGGGGGTTATGATATGATCACATCTCTCTCTCTATATATATATATAAGATTAATATGTTTGCTCTTACCTCATGCAAACACATCAAATATGATTTGAAAAGGCAAAATTGAATTGGTATGATTGTTTTTTTAAATTCAGAACAGGCCATTTTAAGTTTTAACCATTTTGAAAAAAAAATTCAATGCTTTAGAAAAGGCTGGAATAAAAAGGCCTTAGAGTCTAAATATCGGATATTTATTGTTTTATACCTGAGTAACCCTGTCAACAAGACAATCATCAGCATAAGTTCCTTTGTGAATACAGGGAAGCCTTTCAAATCGAGGATCCTTTGCAATTCTGTTGATTCAAGAGAGAAAAGCAAACTGCTTAGGGAGAAGTAAGTCCCTAGCTCACAAGCATTCTAGTACTCTCAACAACAGTATTATAGGAGCATGGACTTAAAACATTGAATACAAGTCAGAAACATGCCTCAAAGCAACTCGATATTTCTGACCCAACTTCTCAAGCTCAGCCATAACACAGTCCGTAATGCACGGAGTGCCTACAGAAAGGAAGATGAGACAAGTAATAACAGAAACATGGAGAAGACAAGTGTACTAATAGGCCGTGTTAACAATGGTAGCATAACCTACATTTTGCATACAAACAGTCCATCATTGCTTTCTCCAAATCCAACTGCAACATATATAAACAATCAATAAGACAGTAAACAATAGGAACCTGTAATTTATCTATACATAAAAAATTACTCTAAGAATGATTAAGGTAGAATTTTGTTTTTTTACTGGTGACTTCTCATTCCCAAACCAAAAGCGGATTTCAAACTACAAAAATGGCCGAGGGAGAATAAAAGTAGAAGCTGGCAGCACTCACTTTATTTTGGATGGAGAAATTGATGAAGTTGGTATCCACCAATACTCGGTATGGAGGCCCTAAAGCAGTATTATGCTTGAAGTAAAGCGCTGATGAAACTTGCGGCCTGCATCAAAGAACAACTCGAAATAAGATATAAACCGAACTCAGCATAATGGAATAGTATAGTTCCAATATGAATTCGAGGCTCGGAAAAGATGAAACTCACACATTGCGGGGGAGTTTCTCCTTGGTCAAGTCTTTCCTGTTAGGGTTTAAAACATCCTCCTTGTACCTACAATATAAAATCGAGGCAATTGAAAACTAACAAAGCATGATGAATTCACGAAAATATAGCTTTAAATGTGAATGAAAAAGGATGAATTTACTGTTTAATTGCTTTGTTGGTGACGATTTTCTTCATGACAGCAAATTTAGGAGTTTTCTTGGCTTTTCCCATCTTCAGTAGCAGTGAGTAGTTCGGAGGCGTTGAAGAGAAATCTGTTATTCAAGAGTTATTGTGCAAAACGCAAAATCCTAAACCCCTAAAAATTGAATCTTTTAAATCAACCGACGGGGGCATATTATGCTTGAGCAGTAAATTTTCTTGGGAATAATTGCAGGTTTGGGCCTCATTATTTATTTTTATTTTTTTCTGTGCGGTACATTTTGTGATGTGAATCGAAATCTATTATAACTAATCAAATTAAGAGAGTTGGAATTACAAATTTATAGCCCCATGAAATCCTAACTTTTGTGTTTATTTTTCCATTTTAAGATTCTTACATATTTAATGTTTAATAACAATTTCATTTGATATCGACTTTTACTTAGTATTCACTATTTTTAATCATCAATTGCATATGGATACTACAATTAATGGATTTATATGTCTCTTGGCTTTACATTTTGTTGTGATCACTAATCAGTATCACCATTAACTTAATGATTGCTTAATGGTGACAAAAATGGTTACATAAATTTAAATTAGCTATAATGGCAAACAATATCAACATAATTTAAGAGAAGAAAAAATATAATTATTCGGAGAGAAAATATCAATAACCATTTTAAGAATTTACGTATCTGAGTCAGTAAATTGAAGCACACTAAAAATTGAGTTCTCTATATACCTTTCTATTTCTTCAATTTTTGTGGGGTCAGCAAAGTTGCCTACAGAGCTTTCCAGCAAAACTCATTGTATCAAAGATACTCACATATCTTTACCAAAACAAAAAAAAAAGACACTCACATAGCATCTATGATACCAATTACATGCACTTGTGAGTTGTGAATAGTTGTTTAAGAACTCCAAGAATAAATTATTCAATTATAGAGGTAAATCGTCGTACCTAGTTGTCCACAAAAAAAGAAAAATATCATGTTGGAATAACAAATAAATACTGAAAAAAAACATTATAGAATCGATAGATTGCACATAACTAAGCAAATAAAAGTTTTAGATAACGGAGTCATCCTCTTTCAAGAAAGTAAGAGCAATCAGCATTTGAACATGTGAACTGCACCAGATATGCCATCACAATAATGAATACAAATTCAAAGCTTACCAAAACTAAGGAGTAAACTGTCTCAAGCTCAAGCTGTTTAGCTACAGAAGAACATGCATCATTTAATGACATTCTTGTTATTTTCCTCTAAACTCCCTTATACACATATAGATAGATATAGATAGATTCATCAAAAGATAAATTACAATTAAACATTCAGAAAGATATACAAGTAAAATTACATGTTTTCAGAATGCAAGAACTTTTACAAGCCAATTTACAGGGTCGGATATTAAATAGAGTATTATGCACAAGAAAATTCTCTCTCTCATTGTTGGTTTAATTATCCACAGTAAAAGCAACAGCCTAAATCAAATTAGTATAGACAGTTGTTTTTTCAGCAAGACACACGTAATTGGTGCATCTGAAAGCTCCTATATTCCCATGTAACCTGTTCACGACATATTCATCCCTTTGTCCAAAGGTTTGGTGTTTTTTGCTTGAGGAAGAATGCTGAAATTACGCTCTTACTACGAACAGGCGGGTGAACGACCTCTTTCTGAGAATGAATTGGATTATCAAATGATCTGTGTTGAGTTAGAGGTTTTGAGCCCTCTGAATATTCCTGCAAAATGAAAGGTCTTTTAATCATGTGCGCTACCGTGGAACATTGGATAGATAATATAATAACACCATACATAATGCAATTTCTGTAGACCATTAGCAACATTGTAATTACTATTTCAAGTGATCAATAAAAAAGTTTGACTTGTTCATCAGGTTGTATTGGTGGAACAGTCAGAATTATAGAGAACTTAGAAATTACTCGTCTTGTAACGCCCAGGGTTTGCATAGCCGCTCTTGTGGCTGGAGCAGATCTCATTCGCTTACTTCTCTGACCATCTAATGAAAAACAGTGAATTACACAAAGATAAGTGCCATGTCGTTATCCTTCATCTACTTCTTGTATCTCAAATTAAACCCAAGTTTGGTCTTTACATACCTAACGAGTTGAGTGCAGGAGAGTTTTTTACATTCACTTTTGCTTCATCAGTGCTGAAAAGGCAAGAAATATCACTTTTATTGTACTCAAGCAACTTGATTCAAACATTACACTAATTTTCATTTAACTTGAGGGGCTAACCTCAGTATGCCACACGAGGAGCCTTTCATGTTCGATTTGGTTGCAGATGCCAAATGCCAAGAAAGAGTTCTTGCAGCCGAAGCACCTGAACCAAAAAAATTAAAAATAATTGTTAACATACTGTTGGATTGCAGTTGCATACAAGTAACAATTGTTCAATGCGTAGAAACCAGGTACCTGAAGGATAATGACGTCCTTTCACTAGTTTGGATTGTGTAGGATCTGCCGGCATGTGTGGTGTGAAGTGGACCTTCTTGATGGAATCTAGCTTGGATTGGTGAAAGAAGAATGATATGAGAGACCCGAAAAGGGCTTGACTTTATTAACACAACTACTATTCAGACTAGCCTTAATCTTACTTGGCAACATATAATGCTTGTGATGCTTTGGGATGATGGCTAATAACTGCTGCTGCCTAAGGCCTTCATTATCCGTATAAGTTTGACAAGTAAGAAGTTTCTAGGAAAGAAAGAATTTGCAGTCTTAGTAATGTTTCATTGTCATATGAATCTACAGCGAGGTGGTGATAAAGTGAAAGCTACCTGGTTCACACATGCAACTTTCAGATCGATGGATGAGATCTCCATTGTCTGTTGCTCCACGATATCACTCAACTTGTAAGCAACGGTACCAAGGTGATCAACTGCATTGACTAGCGCTTTAACAGCATAATCCTTCAGATTATCCAGAAACCTTGTGAACAAGACAGTGATCAGCGAGTAGGTAATGTCTCCAGCCAAAGTAAATCGATGTATATAATCTCTTTAGGCTCTTAACTCAATCAACATGCAAAGGGGCGGAGAGTTCACAATGCAAGAAGTTATCGTTGTTGAACATAAATTAAGAATAACATCACATATCATCATCAAAGTCACAGAAGTCCATCTTTATTGCAAAATCAGCAGAGAACAAAAGACAAATTCAGCACACCTTAATATGAAAGCCCACACAATGAACTCAAACATGGATTATCTCTAAGAAATGAGTTAATATAAATAACATAAGGGTTACAGAAATCTCACATCTGCTTCTGCTCGCTGTTAAGATATGACTTTTCACAATACTCTGCTGCAGAATACAGTTGAGGTCTGAGGTTCTTCAGTTCCTAGGGAGAGGGAATAAGATTAATTCAGTTGATGCAGGCATTGTTGATGTATGAGAATTACGTGCATAGATTATAGAGAATACAACCTCAACATTCTAATAATAGATCAGTGCTGTTAACACCTACGCATAACTGGCAAATTTATTTCAGAAATGATCCGTAATTTGGCCATAACAATTCATGCTTCCGAATAAATATTGCATTTGTAATACAGTCTAATCAGATAAACAAAATATCATATGTGCATCATCAATACACCTTGAAAACAGAAAAAATGAAGAAAAGATGGTTGAATTTGATCAAAATCATCAATCAAATTAAAGTGACTTAAAGCGTAATCTATTTAGAAACTTCAATCAGTAACAACAGATTGATCAACCACAAATACAAACAGAACACAGCACAGGCTTCATATGATCCTTCTATAAGCCCTAAATTTCACAACCAGAATTTCATCGAGCGCAGAATTACCTGTAATGCGGTAACGAAACTGATACTCCTGTCCACAGACATCTCATCAAACGTCATGGATTGCTTCTCCTGTTGATCTTTCCCCGCCTCCATCAAACTCAGAATCTCACTCAAATTGCACAAAATTTTCAATCATATCATCATTTCCAAAAAAATGACTCAATCGATCTCTACATGATTATTAAAAGGAACATAATAATAAAAGCGATAGTTGGAGGAATCGAGTTCATCAAAGTAGATTCAGAGTAAAGCAAGGTATAATTGAATAATATAACATTGAGTAGAAAAATTAAAACAGAATAAGGAAAAGCAAAATCTGTGCGTGTGTAACTCGCAGTGAAACTCGAGAGAGAGACGGCGCTGGATATATAGAAAGGTAGTTGAGGAGTAGATTAGTGGGACCTCTCACCTCTGAATGTTGCCTTATTACTCTTTATAGACCACTGACTAAATTCCCCAAAATTACCAACCTATCATTTCTCCATCGCTGGGGATAAATTATCATAATAATTGTAAATGTATAATTGGGACAATTTTGCTGATTTTCATAATTTAAGAATTTTCTTATTTTAGTTGAATTAGTCTATAAAATCAGATTAGATTTAGAATTGGATCGGATTATTTAATCAATTTCATTTTTATTGATATAATTTTATTATCCCTGGTAGTACATAATTTTAGATGTTCTCAACTTATTTATAAAAGAAATTGTTGATTTAGATTGTTAATTATATTGGTATAGTTAATAGTATTGCATTAAATTATTACTTTCATTATTAAATAGTAGTACTAATTTTTTAAGTTATTAGACTACTACTATGTGTTTTTAAATAAATATTTAAATTTTGTTTTTCTAGTTTTTTCTTGTATTATTCCATTGTACTCTACTCGTCTCATGAAAATATGAATATTTGGGACAGTACAGGTTTTACTACATAAATCTATAATATATACTTTCTCTGTACCTAAACAATATGCAAATTTATACGTGACACGGATTTTAATATACAATTGGTAAAGTAAGAGAGAGATATTAATAGTGTACTAGTTAAAAAAAATTAATATTTAAACTTTATCCATTTTTAAAAGGATAGCCCAACATGTTAAAATTAGTTTATTTTTTAGGGACAGCATTAAGTATATTTTATGGGTGATTCAGTTTGATTCAAATTTTAGAAGTAATATAATATCTTTGGGATTAAATATTAACCATTATTATGTTTTACTGCATAAATATGTAACAGATATTTTATGGTGCAAATTGGGTAAATTCAATTTATATAAGTAAATATTATTCATATCAAAGTTAAAGTTAATACAACATCTAAACTATGCATATCATGAAATATTTGAAAGATATGCTAGAATGTGTACACGTGCTTAATATGTTTATTTATTCAATTACTCGAGCATATCTTTTTTAGGCAAATCATTAAATATTTCACTTTTGGAAATATGTGCCATTTGAGAAATCAAATAAATTTTCCTAGATCGCGTGATTTTGTGTTTCTTGATATTTGTCCGACAAAATATAACATGTTGACCTCATTTCTGAAAACAATAGTAGTAGTATACTAATTTTTCATTGAGTTATGATCAATCTCTTAATTTTTAGAATTACAATATATAAAATTATATTTTTGCAACTTTTCGCAATTATCCTATGATAATAAAAATAAAAACTAATATAAAAAAATATAATAATATAATATACTATAACAATAAAATCATAGTATCATTTTAGATATAATGGTAAATAATTTAATTAATATCAATAAATAACAATATCGTTTTGTCAACAATAATGTCAATTTATTAGCATATTATATTTGATTTTTTTTTATTAATTTCAATTTTTATCATTGTAAAACAATTAAAATTTTTGAAAAATTAATTAAATTTTATATTGTAATTTTAAAAATTACAATTGAAAAAAATGAAAAAAGAAATTATATTGAAAATATCAATTATGCCTTCAAAAATCAACTGGAGGTGAGTACCTTCTGCCTACTTGGATTTATGATTGGGTGTTTACAATTAAAATTACTGATAAAATCAAGTCAATAACAATTCATGGAATCAAAATAGTTTGGTTGATTTTACTTTATTTTTAAAAGCATTACCTGTTTGATTAATTTCTGTGTTATTACCTGGTTTTAGAAAGAAGTTATGGTTGATTTTCATAACACGATTTGGTCATGTAGCTAACTACTTTCTACAGTTCCGCCAAATATATTAATGATGCATATAAATAATTTAACAATATTTATTGATGGTTCGTTATAAAAAAAATCAAGGGTTGGATAAGAAAATATGTACATGTTCCTAGCATGCGCAATTGACTGTATATATCCAACGTACATTATCCAGACTATCACATTTAAGAAAGTGATTAATCGCTAGCTCACCCTCTAGTTGCTAATTCACCCTCTAGTTGCTAACTACAATTCATTTAAAACCACAGAATTTTAGAATTCTAATAGTCTAAAATTTGCTAATTTTAGTTTTTATTAATTAAATTAGAAAGATAGAAAAAACTATCAAATTAGGGTTTTGGTTAAAAATGTCAATATAGTATTTTGAAAATATCAACACAATGCTTTGAGAATGTCGACATATTGCTTATGCCAATACATTATTTTAAGAATGACATTCTACATGTATTATATTTACATATTTTATATACTATGTTGACATTTATTGCTGTACGTAAAAATTGAAAATTTTAAAAAAAAATTCAAATTTTGACATCAGAACATATGCAAGTGAAATCTCGTTAAAATCCTTATGAAATTATCTTTAATTTGATATATGTTGTGCGAAAAAATAATTTAAATCGAGAAATTTATATGCGTTTTAAAGTTATGTGATATTTTTCAAAAGTTAGTTACAACTCCTTATAAACTTTTTTTTTTTCGTACTTACATTCCGGGACTAATGATCTAGGCCATTGATTTAAATATCTAAGAGCATCCACAGCGGTGTCTCTTATCCGTCTCTTAACCGTCTCATCTCTTCACTATTCATGGACCCCACTGTACTTTTCACTCCATCTCTTAACTAAGAGATATCACCCACATCAATGCATCTCTTAACCATCTCATCTCTTAACTATTCATTCAATTTCATTTTTCATTTTTATTTTCAACAAATCCAATTAATAAAAAACACACTTCATTAAATAAAATAAAATTACAATTTAAAATCCTAAAAATAAAAAAAATACATAATTAGAATCCTAAAAAAATAAAAACACACATAATTAAAATCCTAAAAAAATAAAAACACACGTAATTTAAAATACTAGAAATTAAAAACACTTAAAAAACTACTCCGCCGGCGAATCATCCCCCGAAGCCGGTGGCGGTGCACCCGGCTGAAGACCAAGTTGCCTTGCCATCGCCTGCATTCCGAGAACATGATGTTCGTATTGGGTAGGCGTCATCTTGGAAGTGTCAGCCATCATGGAGAGCATGTATACGGACCACAGGGAAGTGTTCGAGCCCATGCCCGCGCCCGCGCCCGCCTGGCTCGATTCGCCCCGGCTCTTCCCCTTCCCCTTCCCTCTCCCTCTAGCCGCCTTCGCCGCCTTAGTCCCTTGCGGCCGACGTCGTGAACCGGAGGAGGAGCCACCGGCTTCAGTGGGCGTGTCCCCAGCCTCATGTGAGGCGTTGCCTGATCCGCCGCCCTCACTAGACGAGTAGCCACCCCCGTGTGCTTCGTACGTTTCGAGCTCGAGGACTGGACACCGCTAGCCCACCGATCTTCGTTTCTGACCAGCTGCCAAACATCGATATGTTTGAAATCTTTTTTGACGTCGTCTCTAAAGACGCACATCGCCGCTCGCAGAATGTCGGCTTCGCTGGCTCCGCTTTGGTAATGCTTCGCTTCACCCCTGTAGACCGCACAAAACTTTTTGACATCTCTGTCAACCCGGTCCCAATGAGCGCGGAGCATCTTCACGGTGTGGGGGCGACTCCCCCTCGGCTTTGAATCTGTGTTGTAAAGCTCGGTGACCTTCTGCCAAAAGCACAATTTGTTTTGTTGATTCCCGACGATGGGATCGTACGAGACGGTGAGCCAAGAGGTGTATAGAGCCATCGTCTCCTTGGAGCTGTATGGATGACGGCCTAGATCCTCATCCACCTCCTCCTCCACCGGGGTCTCTTCGTCCTCGGTATCGCGGCTGGCGGAGCCTCTACCGCTGCTGAACGGAACGTATTCCGGAATGTGTTCTTCCTGAAAATTCTCCCTAATTTGGGACAATCCCTGCGTTGCCATCGGAGGGGGGGAGGAACGATAGTACGCATCCAGATCGAAATATGGAGCTTGGTACGGCGCCGGCGTCGTCGAGCCTTCGGTGCCCGGCGTTGACGAACGAGCCAGCGAGTTGTACATGCCCCCCCAGTCGCCAAACGCGTTTAAATCGAAGCCGCCGGAGCCGCTGGAGTTTCCATCACCGGACATTTTTAAAGAAATTGGAGAGGGAAAGAGAAGTGAATTGAGAGAAGAATAGATGTAGTGTTTGTGTGTGGAATGGAGAATGAAAGAGAGTAGTGTTTATTTTATAGAATAAGAAAAAAGAAAAAAGAAAAAAGAAAAAAAAATTATTACAGTTGAAAAAAACGGTAATATTACCGTTAATTAAAAAAAAAATTTAAATCGATTTTTTTTTTTTTTAAAAATTAAAATTAAAATCAGATATTCGACGCCCACTCGCGGGGTCAGCGAGTGGGCGTCACGCACCAACAACGACGTGCCACGTCGCCCAGCGCGTGGCGAGACCGTCTCGCCAGCTGCCTCGGCGAGACGGGACGCGGGACGGGCTCGGGACGAGACCGGGACGAGATGGACGCCACACCGGCGTCTCGTCTCTCCGAGACGAGACCCGGCTGAATTTGTCAGCCGCTGTGGATGCTCTAAGAGCTATTATTTAATTGTAGTTAGCAATTAAGTATTGGGTTAGCAATATAACACTCCCCCAATCACAACTCCCTCCATTTCATAATAGTGGAGGTATATCTTTTCAAGATATTAATAAAAATATGTGTAATGTATTAAATTAAAAAATATTACTCCCTTCGTCCCTTTGAAGATGACTCACTTTCCTTTCTGGTTTGTCCCAATCAACACGACCCATTACTTAAAGTGGAAACACCATTTTCTCTATTTTATTCTCTCCCTCTTATTTTACTCTCTCAACTTCACACATAAAATAAAGTTGCATAAATTCTTGTGCCGTCCAAAGAAGGTGTTATCTTCCTTAGGACGAGAAAGTAATAAAGTATTAGGAAATAGGAAAAAGTAAGAGAATCAAGTAAAAAGATGAAAAGGTAAGTGAGAAGAAATGTGTTGACTTTTACTAAAAAGAAAAATAAAAAATAATAAATAGTATATTTTTAGGTTGGTGTTTAAATCAAATATAAATTGAAAATCTTGATATTTTCCGAACATAGGAAAGTAAAGTTATTAAGAATCATATTCCTGGGATTTATTTTCTAAGAAATCATTTTCCTTGCCAACTTTATTTTTCCGTCAGCCAAACACGGCCTTCAGGATATTTTTTCCCATAGAAAATTAAAAAAAGTAAGAGTAACTCAAATAATATTAAAAAAAATTAAAGACTATGATATTTTTAAATGCTACATAATGGAATTGATCCCTTAACAAAGTTTAGAGACTAGAAAAATGTTCTCTTTTTATTTTATAATAATACTCATTCAGTCTTATAAAAATAGAGATATTTGGAATAACACGAGTTTTAATAAGAAGAGAATGGAAAGAAAACTTATTGAAGTTTCTTAGTTGAGAATGAGCTTCACCTTATTAAAATAAAAGAATTTATCAAAAATAAAAATGGTATTTTATACTCCTCGCACAATGATTGTCACTCTTTTCTATTTCGTCTCATCCCTTAATAATTGTCACACTTTATTTTTATTGGTAAGTAGGTCTCACATTCCACTAACTCAGTTCACTCACATTTTATTATAAAATCAATATAAAAAAGTAGATTTCACATTCCACTAACTTTTCTAACAAATTTTTCTTTACATTTCTTAAAACTCGTGACCACACTAAAAGTGACAATTCCACTAACTTTTTCAATTCACTTTTCAATATATTTCTCAAAATCCATGATCGGCCAAAATCTGTGTGGGATGAAGGGAGTATCAAAATAGAAAAAGACTGTATTTTTATGAAACCGAGGACTATATATTCATCACTTCTATTGCTAAGATAATATTTAATAAACGGAAAAAGTCATAGTATCAAATTATCCAAAAATCGCAAGAGACCTATCCAATAATTTTCCTTGCTCAATGCTCATTTTCCAGCAACGATTTTCCAAGTATTTAAAACGCAATAAAACAAAATTTTCTCACGTATATTCACATCGCATATATATTGAAAAAATCAATTTAAAACTAAACTGGAGTAATTAATTCTCAACTCTCAAATCTCCCCCAATTTCGCGGTATGGCGTTCTTGATTCACTCGCCGGGAATTTCATTGCTCGCAGTAAGTGGAAGGCCTGGGAGAATCGCACCTGCAACCGGAAGAAGAAACGTCAGGTTTTCCGCCTGTTCGGGAGTTAAGGATTTGGAGAAGAGGGAGGTTTTGAAATTGAGGAAGAGAGGCGATGGATACGAGGATAGCTTGTGTTGTTTGTACGGGCTGGTGAAGCAGGACGAGACAGTGTCGTTTTCGGTGAGCGAGACCAAGGATGAGGAAGGAAAGAAGCAGGATTATTATGTGAATACGGGTTACGCGATTCGGACTATCCGAGAGGAGTTTCCGGAGCTTTTCTACCGAGAGCTAAGCTTTGATATATACAGGTATGTATTCATTTATTTATTTTCAGCATAGTTTTATATTTAAGCGCTCGGATTAATTTGCGGTTAATCTTTTAGCGGATTACTATGCTTTATAGAGCAAGTCAGCAAGTGTAGCTGTGCGAATAATTGTGTTAATGCAATAGCCTGAAATTAACAATTTACTGATTGAGTTTTGAACTACAATGAATAGATCATGAAGCTCTTCATGGGAATTGTGTATTCTGAGATGATTGTTGCTGATAAGCAATGAAAGATAAAGGATTAGAATTGTCTGTGATGTATTCTGCCTGCAAAATTTGCAAGTACCATTGGGGTGCTATAGTGATATTGGAGTTGGTTGATTTTGTGACTTCAGAAATCGATTTGATGTTATATTGATTGAGGGGATAATTCTGGTACCTCTTTAAAATACTCCACACACAGCTCGTAATGATCAGCATCTTCTGTTAATTATATTCATTTGCTGACTGTTATATCTTACCTAGTTGAGAAATAGATAGTTTTTTAGGAGTTCTTGGTTCTGATCATCGCATAATAAGCTCATGAAATGTTTATGGCTATACTTCATCCTGTTCCCGTGGTTTAATATGCTCTTTTTCCCAACCAAGTGTTTGGAAGACTACTTTTGTACATTAGTTAATTTTTGGTGTATGATTTACGTACATTTAAACAGTTGTTTTCGAGGTGACATAATCGTTTGGAAAAGTTCAACATAGGGAAAATTTGATGTTCAATAATGAAGATTTTTCCACAAAGGGAATTCTCTTAATATTCGGTTTCTCATTATGTCTTAATATAGGGATGACATTGTCTTCAAGGATCCACTCAACACCTTTTCTGGCATAGAGAATTACAAGACGATCTTCTGGGCTCTAAGATTTCATGGAAGGATTTTCTTCAAGGCCCTGTGGGTTGACATTGTTAGTGTGTGGCAGCCTGTGGAGAACCTGATAATGGTGCGTTGGACTGTCCGTGGCATCCCACGGGTTCCGTGGGAGAGTCATAGCAGATTCGATGGTACCTCAGAGTACAAGCTTGACAAGGATGGGAAGATTTATGAGCACAAAGTTCACAACATTGCCTTGAATGGACCTCAGAAGTTTCAAGTAATAGGTGTGGAGCAGTTGATTCAATCTATAGGTTGCCCCTCCACTCCAAAGCCGACTTATTTTGAACTTCTGTCTCCTTCAGTGACGAATCTTGTGCCACTGAGGAAATTGTCTGCTGTTAAATGCTACTTAGGTTCTCTTCTAACTAGACTGAAATCTGAGGTCAAGTCATAATGCAGTATGCAGTACCCTCTGCTCTGATCCATGCCACCGGGGGGCTTGTTTGAGGTGTGTTCTTCAAGATTTTCACCTCGTTAATTTTGAATTTTGTGGAATATATACGATGTTGATAGGGACTTGAGTTTGTGCAGTGTAATTGCATTAGCTGTATAGCGCCACCATCGAGTAAATATAATGAATACTAGTATGTCTTGCCAAAGTTTGTACATAGTTTCCAAGCTTGAATAAATGTATATCTAAGATGAGTATCATTTTGTCTTATTTTCATTCCTCGGCTGAATATTGGATATAATGAATACTAGTATGTTTTTCCCAAAGTTTGTACATAGTTTACAAGTTTTGTTTTATTTCTTGGATGATCGTATTCATAAATGATCAGCTGAAATGGTGCAAAATTTGATGTCGGTTGCCAAACTTTGATTGCAAGAATTTATTTGGTGAATTATATGATAAATGCAGAAGGTTTCATGTACCCCATTTTAATGCTTATTTTGAAGATTGGCACGGTTTTGCAAAGTTCTAAGTCATGAACTGACAATAAACTTATATTGTGCACACTAAAAACAGACAATATAGTCACAGTTTATGCAGCAACTACAGTTTCACTTAATCTTGTTTATGTTGCAGCCAGTACTCTGTTATGCTGTGATCGAAATACTATGATGCTCAAACTAGTACTACAACTTTGCTATTAAAAGCCATGTCTAGAAATGAGAAAGCTCTGTTTTCATGTAATAAAAGTGGGGTTGGGATCTCTGTTTCTATCATGTGAGTTTGAGAAAAGAAAAACATCATAACAGAGTCGAGACTGAATATCTCTTTCTTTCATAAATCATATGTCTAAAACCAAGCTACACCATGCCTCGTTTCTTGGCTGAAAGAATCTCTAAAATCAGCTATAAACCGATACGTACATTTGTTATCCTCGCATATGTATATAAAAAAGATATGAATCCAT
This sequence comes from Salvia hispanica, assembly GCF_023119035.1. NCBI lineage: Eukaryota > Viridiplantae > Streptophyta > Magnoliopsida > Lamiales > Lamiaceae > Salvia > Salvia hispanica. Next base: position 10,847,197 of record NC_062966.1, read on the forward strand.
CAACCAAGTCAGAGCCTATCAACGGAAACTCCCAAACTGAAGGCAGCTGTTTCAGAATGCAACAAGCTTCCAACAATACCCAACTCTCTCTGAAGTAAAGAATAGAAGGGCGGGCAGAGGGGCATCAACCGTGTGTGTTGACAGCTTCCCATATCAAATTCTTGGATGCAGGGTCCACCATTTCCCTGGCCTCCAAAGCCGCAGTTCGCAGAGTCCTAAGAGTCCACTTGTTCGCCTCGAAGAACGAGAGGCTTATGTAAGGCAGGTTATGCTTCTTACAAAGCTCCTGCACCAAGGGCGATATCTTCCTCAAATGGCACCTCGGCAGCCTCGGAAAGAGATGGTGCTCCAGCTGAAACTGCAGCCCCCCGAAAAACCAGTCCATGTTCGGGGAGCAAGAGATATCAATGGTCCCACTCGTCTGCTTCTCGAACCAATCATTCCCCTTGGGCGCTCCAACGTAGACGCTCGCAGCAAAATGGTTGAGACAGAACTGCACGTGCTGGATCGCGCAAACGCAGAAGCTCGCTAACACAAAGAGCACTCGTTCAGGCCAGTTAGGCAGGCAGGATACGAGCAGAGGAAACCACGTCCAGAAGACAGCGATTCCTAAGATGTTCAAGGCTCTGTCTGGGACTTTGCGGGCGGAGAAGAGGAGGAGGAACGTCTGGAGGTAGAGATTGACTCTGGCGACGCACATGACGGGGTAGAAGGTGAAGTGCTGGTAGCTGATGAAGAATTTGGAGAGGGGGTCGAAGGTGAGCTTCCTGTTGTAGAAGCGAGATGTGAGGGAGTGGAAGAGCTTGTTGGAGACGGCGAGCATGGGGAGGTGCTGGAGGTCGGGGTCATAGTTGAGGCTGTTGCAGGCCACGTGGTGGGCGTTGTGGGTCCACTTCCACCAGGCAATGCTGATCCCGGTGAGGCAGTTTCCGGTCATGATCTGCGCGAGCTTGTTGAATTTGGGGGAGGACATGATGTTGTAATGGCCGGAGTCGTGGCCGAGGTAGGTGATCTGCATCCAGGTGAATCCGAGGAGGGCGCCGGAGAGCATGTGGGAGGAGAAGGAGTGGGTGCGGAGGACGCCGTAGAAGACGGCGGAGAGGAGGGCGGCGATGAAGAGGAGGGAGATGACGACGCCGTGGCCTTTTTTCTCGAAGAGGCCGGATTGGGTGAATTTGGCGGAGAGGTTTCGGTAGTCCTTGGAGACGTGGGAGACGTGGAAGTCTTGGAGGTGGTAGCCGGTGAAGAAGCGGTCGAGGTGGGACCAGGCGGAGGCGGGGTGGAAGGCGATGAAGGCGTCGGTGACGTCGTTGCCGGCGAGGTTGAGGAGGGGGATGGGGCCGCCCGGGTGGTCTTTAGCCCAATCTGTGACGTTGTAGACTTTGCCTTGGATCGACAGCCAGAGATCGTCGGGCTTGTTGTGCTTCTTCAGCTCGTCGGAGGTGATGAGCTTGTTATTCTTTCCGCCATCGTCCGCCATTGTTGAGAAGAGAAAAGAAAAAGCCTACCGTTTTGTTATGAGAGGCTGGAGAGGTGGTTTTATATATATATAAAAATATATATCCTCTTCTTCCCTCTCTCTCAGTGTGTCTCTGTCTGGCTTTGTAGTTTGAATTATAGAAATCTGTAAACGTGTGAAGTTAGATATTTTGTGATTGTACAAGGAGTAATATAATAGAGCAATCTATCTCGGCGTTTAACGCGGTGGACTCTATATGTAAATGGACGACTTCCGCTCTTATAATAGGCAACGGATACTACTGTACTATTGCCCAGCCTACTCCTCCTTTATCGAATCCACATTATTAACTTTATCATTTATTCTATTTAGGTTTTCTACCTTTTTTTTCTTCAATATATTGCATTTTTATTTTCTTATAAATTATCAATTATGGTTGATAAATAGTAGATTTCTGGTTGAGAATCCATATTCATGTTCCATTATAACAAGGACAGTTGCCCTATAAATCACCGAATATCATATTTTAAGATTACAATAATTTTTAAAATATTCTAATATTTATTAGTTCATGTACCAATATAAGATACATTTATAATTAGAACGCCAATGGGAAAGAATTAAAGATAAAAGATCAAATCATGTTTGTCAAATAGCAACAATTTAATAAGAAAAAAAAATGAATAGGTCGATTCTCTCTAGAATACCATTCAACCAATTGATAGTTGTTGTGTAACTTGAAGCCATCATATATGTAGTTAAGAGACTTAAGAAATCTCAATTGAAAGTGATTTGACCAAGTAAAAGATAAGAGGCAAGTGTAAGTAACGTGGGCAGCTTCCAAATAGCTGAGTCCAAAATCCAGAAGAAATTAGTATTTTTGAAGTTTCCTTATTTTTGTTTCGTGTGATTTTTCAACAGAATATCGTCCTCAAGAGTCTAGAGCAAAGATCCTTTTAGTATCTAATTGAAGACAAGTTAGGTTACATCTTTTCTTGTAATTCAATGTGTGTTTTAGTGAATAATTTTGCCTCGTTAGCTACGATCGCTAGGAATAATACTATGTGTTTCACTAAATTTTATGGTAAGATCAAACCTTTAACCTAACATCACGCCAATATTATGGTCCATTCAAAGTTGAAATTAAACTTAGTAGTTAAGACAAGATTAATACAGATATTATGTGTATAACTTAACTACTAAGTACTCCCAGTAATCACCTTCTCTGTTTAATCTCATGCTAACATTCATTAAAAACTGTATATTATAAAAAAGTAGAAATGAAAGTAAACTTCGTAACGTTTAATACTCGAAAATACATAGTATTCCAATATTTCGGTACTGTGCTGCATTAATGTTTGAGAAGTGGTCATTTTCTCAGTTAGGTGTATTATGTTGACCATGATCGTTTGAATTTAAATTAAGGACAACATGCTTCAATTTTTTGTTTGCAGCAGCTGTTATTTTGTTTTTATATTAGACCTCGATATTCAATTTATTAGTATAAAAGATGTTTTAAATGTGAATTGTGCTACCCAAGTGGAATTACTAATTAGTGAGTGAAAATTGCTCATTTATGGAGTAAGTGATTATATTCGGCTTATCGGCTATTTCTTGTAAGATATGTTTGTTCGCATTTTTTTAGTACAAAAGTCACGATTTTGAATAAATTATAAACTCACACTTCACTTTTTAATGCTTTTGAAATGTAACATATCATATCATATCATTTTTAAGACCCACATGGCCACATAATTTAATCATATATATGAAAAGTTGTAAGTAATTTAACTTAGGTTTTATTTATAAAACGCTCAAATGACAAATATTGAAAGTACATAAATTGATATGTGCTGCATTGTTTTCACTACAACATGAATTCCCGTCACTCGGTGCATATTTGTTTTAATGCATAATAAAGCATAATAATTAAATTATTTTTAAACAATGGTTATATTATAATGTGCAATAGTTGTGCACTTTGGTTTATCATGCTAACTTTATTAAAGTCTCAAAGCATTTATTCTAAAACGGTAAACAGTAATAGGGTCGTAATCGTATTATGGCGGAGATATTTATAACGTTTGAATTCTTCTACGAAACTTAAACTCTAAGTCTACTAATTTGGTTAGAGTCGAGTCAATAATTTAAAGCATCTATGTTGGTTAGGTCGACTATGGAACCTTCGTATTTTTGTAGATCGAATCAATTAAAAGCATCTCCAATGGGACGGTCCCATTGGACTTCCCGACAGACTTTCCAAAAACACCTCAAGTCATGTCATAAGGACCTCTCACTGCATAACGACGGACATCCCTAAGGACATCCCGTGCGGACTTCCACAATAAAAAATCATAAATTCACAAATATGCAATTTACGAAATTAAAATTTCGACACGAATACGGACGGAGAAAGTGAAATAAAAAAAAATAAAAAATAAAAAAATCGGGACGTCCGCGTCAGCTACGCAATGGCTGACGTCGGCGGAAAGCCGCAGATGATAGGTGTCCGCAGCGGAAGTCTATGTCCGCAACCCCTGCTCCTAATGGCGGATGTCCCGCGCGGACTCCCGCACGGCGGTCCAATGTCCGCCGGGACATCCTCCATTAGAGATGCTCTAAGTAGTAATCTTACGTCAACCTACATCATTTTGTTTGACATGGTATTTATTTTCTTATTATAAAAGTTATCATTTCACACTTATTGCTTGTCGACTTGTCGTTTTTCATAATTCATATATATTCATTAAGTTTAATAGTTTATTATACATGGATGAACAATTATGCAATGTGAGATTGTGCCACTTTGAACTCCCACCAAGGTACAAATAGGGAATTTCTTTTGGCCCAATATGCACAGCTTGTATAAAATCGTTTTTGTATGTTTAGACATTTTTGTAATGTTTAAAATATATTATTATAAATAAAATATTAGTATAATTTATGTATGGAATTGTTATATACTTATAAAACAACATTACTAATATACTAGTAATATAATATGTAATGTAATTTTGTTAAATGAATTTGAATGATCATTCCGCAATATAATATGTAATGTAATTTTGTTAAAATTTAAAATTACTATAAGGAAGAAGAATGAATTTGAATGATCATTCCCATCTTAGGGCGGAATGAAGTTGTTTTCTCCAATTTTTGTAGTGTTTCAATATTCAAAAAATAAATAAAATGCTTAGGGAGTGGCTTAAGGCGGGCTATAGTCCGTCCCATTGCAGGTGGAAGGGACAGAGGATAAGATGCTGATGTAGCGGTGCATAGGATGGGGCTTAGTCCGCCCCATTATGAATAGCCTTAGATGCAATGAAGCACATGTAAACTGGAATGACGATAGCTAAAAAAAATAGTATACGCAAAGAAAATGAAATAAAGATAGGAATCCCATCAATTTTTTCATACTAAAAATGGTACTGAGATTTTAGTTTTGTGTTATCATGATAAAGTTCATCTAAATATACTACTCCAATACTCAAAACTAATTGCATATATGTAAAATGGTAGGAGTACTATAATAATAGTATTAATTTCTCATTACACGATATTCGTCTAAGTCATTTTTGTCAATAAATTCAAGTTTCGATTTTGTGTTGAATGTCTTAATCGAGCCCCGATTTTCTTGTTCCAAAATATGTGCAAGTAGACTTTTATTTAATTGAAAGTTCATAATAATTTACCGCTTTTATTTACTTCCAATTCCAAAGTTGCAGAAACTAACAAATTGGTCAAAAAAAAAGTGCCACAGTTTCTTCGTTTTGGTAAATCGAATCTGCTCGAACATTGCTTACAAATTCCGAATGCAAATTTATATGCATCAAAATATGAAATTTCTTAAAGTTAACATCATTAAAAGGCACAAATGTCTGGAAAATAATTAGGGAAATGAGCAGGCAAGCTTTAGTTTATGTTGGCGGAAATCAAAATTTGGGACCTCAACTTTGTTCAAAATTTTAATTCTTTCTCTTGTTTACTTGATCCTTTTTTTTTGCTTTCCTATGCATTTCGCCCCCACAGATTGGGACCCTTGTCTGCTACTTTTGCTCTTTTTATTTACATTTTTTTGGTTAAATTTGTGAATCCAATTTTAAGGTGAAAACAACAGAACATTCACCATTATTGGAAGTGCATGTGTGACGATTCCAACTAATTTTAGTGGATGCTAAATTCTATTTTGTTTTAGAACAACATAAGCAATAGCAAACAGCAAACGTTTAATAAAAGTCTATCGGGCATAGCTGAAAAATTATCATAGTTGTTTGGGTCTGTGAAAAAAGCTCATTTTTAAGCATATCTCATTCTTTAAATGGTATGTGTGTTTCTAGAAAATATTTGTCGGCCAGTAGATGTTGTATCACGTATTTTTATATCACTCATGAGGTGTAACAAATTAAAGTAATTTTGTGATGAATTTTGGAAGCATGTAATTGTCAGCTTCTACATACATGGTCCATGCCCTATTCAGCTACCAATTTGCTGCATTTCTGCCCACAAACCTTCTTTAAAATGAATAATGAATTTGTCCTTTCAATATTATATACTTACTAGCTAGTGGCAAATATTATTTAATTATTTCGTTGAGGATCCGTTAATGTTTATTAGTAGTTGTTATAGTAATGATTACAAGTCTGAATTTCACTATCTATATTCCAAATGCATTCGACAGAATTATAAATATTTTTAGATTGGAACGACTTTATTTTAATTACATCCAGCAGCATATATACTCTCTATGGTCCACTCACTAAGGTTGCCTCTTTTGTATCATGTCATTAGCTTTTATGTTCTTAGAACAAATTCATGTCCATATATTCAAAAAAGATAAAAAAAATTCTTTATTGATCATGATCAAGTAAACGAGTTTATGATTGGATGATTATAAGATGGAATACAATCATTTTGTTTGATCGAATTTGTTGCACATGGCTTGTTTAGCTATGTCCAATTTACCTTTTTTTTTGTGGTCTGCAAAGTATGAGTGTTTTCGTAATCTTTGTGAAGGATTAAGTATTGCGTGCACCAAAAAAGGGGGAAACAAGAAACTAGACTGCCAGATAATTAATCTCAAAAGTAACAACACATTATATAGATATAAAGAAATATGTTCATGCATTCACTTTCATATATTCTTGAAGCATGTTAGTTAATCAAAATTGCATATTACCAAACTAGTGTTAGACTGATATGTGACAACTGACAAGCCATGAGCAATTGATGAATAAACCATAGTTGCAATATAAAGAATTCCCACACTTTTCCATCTAGAATTTATAGTTTAAAAAACCACTACTACTTCCTCCACTTCTCTTCCCAAAACTGCACTTGCACTTGGAAAAAAAATCCCCATTCCTCATGGAAAACTCCAAACCATTAGCCACAGAGAGTTTTTCTTACAGCTGGTTAGTGGACAGAAATCAACACTCTCTTGATGTCCTAGCTGAGATGATCTCACCCCAAAAATCATGTGAAAGGGATCAAAACTTCAACTTTGATGTTTCTTTGACAGCATTCCATGCTGCCCTTGTTCATGCTGATGAAATATTTGCAGACGGGAAGCTCACGCCGGTCTATACCTTGAAAAAGACTCCAGATTACGCCCCTGCATCGCCTCTTTCCTCGTACATAACAAGAAGTCCATTTGATCATGGGTGCAAGAAGCAGTCTTGTCTGGTTGAGAAATGGAGAAGGTCATCAAAGTGGATCTTGCACAAGTGTTTTGGATTGATTAGGCCGTTGTACAAAAGCTCGATGAACAACAGTAGAGTTGATGATCTTGAGAGAAAGGTCTGTGAGGTTCGGAGCTGGACTAATTCTCTGCAGGCATCACCAAGGCCTAGCTCAGCTTCTTCCCTCAAGAAGACGAGGAGTTGGGCCGCTTCCCCTCAAGCCTCGCCTAGATTGAGCCCGTCTCGTGCTAGTAGTGCTTGGTGTGGTGATGAAAGCTCAATCCATGAAGCAATTCTCTACTGTAAAAGATCAATAGGTAGTTGAGCTATTAAATCCATCTGATATTTTAGTTTTCTTGCTTGTTCTTTTTTCGAAATTTATTTTGATTATAGACTAATGATTTCATTTTTTTCAAAAAAATTCAGAAAAATAAAGGAATTTTCATCTGCACAGAGAAGAACAACATGATCAAGCTGAACAGAAACCAAACTCAAGAAATGAAGCCTTGTTATGTAATTTTCTCGTAGTTTCTTTTTTATCCTTTAGTATTTAAAAGGAAAAGAGTGTGACAATAATTTTGGAATTCCACTCAAGGCATTGTGCAATCTGTCAATCCTTGTGTTGTAAAATGAAAATTTCTCCACACTGTACATACTATCTGTTATTTGTCCTGGAGAAAAATAGATCAATAGACACTCTTTTTTCATGATAATATTATGATTTATTTTTGCCTTCATACGTTCATCAGTTCGGAGAAAGAAATCAAACGGTTCATTGTTGCAGAAGAAGAGATATACCTCTGGCATCTTGTTAGTTAGCATGATGCTAGGATGAGGTTCACGGGGGCCTCACATGTTACCATTTCTCTCTTTTTGTTTCTTTGTTGTGTATTCTTTATTCTAATTTTTGTGAATGTGTTTCAAAGCAAAATTGATGCTTGGTCCACAACCATTACAAAAAACCAAACATTTACCCAACATGAGCAAATAGATGAAAATAGCAGAAGATTCATTGCCAACTTATGTAACATATCCACATCATTCAAAACACCACTATTACATCATGAGCATGATAAAAAGGACTTATTAAGAATCAATTTTTTGCACTAATCTGATGTGATCATTTACATGAGTGATGCCTAATTCCTGCCAAGTTTGAACATTACATACACCATGAACTGAAGGATCTCCAATGCTACAAGCAACTGAAACCTAACTCTTTCGTTGGGGAACAGCCGGGGGACATGGAGGCTCCATCAGAGCAACATGCTGCTTAAGATAGGCCATAAAGCAGCAACATATTCTTGTTCCTATTTGCCATTTTTGCTGTCTGTTTGCATATCCACTCCCTTTATTGGCGAAATAGCACAATCATGATTCGCTAACGTCTAAAACTTCAAGCTTCAAATACATCTCAAGTTAGCCGAGATTGTGGGGGACCAACGCCTTAAGACATCCTACTTGTCCTCACTAAGTGTTTTCGACTCTTGTCTTAACCAACCACATGTATTTCAATTTGGCCTTACTCTCCCAGTCCTAGTCGATTTCACCACAGCAACAAGATGTGAAAAGGGCAAGGCTGAAAAGGTTCCCAAGTTGAAACTATGCCAATTGCCAGACATCATGTAATTATAGACTTCTAGGCAGTTATTATTGCCAATTTCTTGATCCATATTTCAAATAAAGTTCAAGTACCTAAGGGAAGATAAGTGAAAGTCAAACTGAAAACAATATAAATAGAGATAAACATATAAAAGAAGCAGGACAAGAATGGAAGTTTAAGAAACACCTTCAAGATAAGTAAAGCCTTGAATAACTAAAAAAAATGTCAGAAGTGGGATTTGAACCCACGCCCTCTCACGAAGACCAGAACTTGAGTCTGGCGCCTTAGACCACTCGGCCATCCTGACATTTTTGTTTAATCTTTTGTTGTTTAAAGTAATTTCTTAATTGTTTTTCCTTCATTTTTTTTGCTTCGACACTAAACAGCCAACTGTTTTGACAGGAAACTAAGGCATAGACCTTTTCATTAAGGTTACTAGTATTTTCCAACTATTTACTATGCTAAAGTCGATGGAAATTAAATTTTGAATAGTTGAATTAGAAATTGGAGTTCCCACCAAAATAAAATCATGTCCCTAGTGTAACTCTAAATAAACATTGAATTTAATTTAACAATGAAGGAAAGGAAATATGTATTCCTGTAAAATATATGTTTTTCATGTACATTAATATAAAGATTGTTAAAATTCTAATATCTTGTCCCACATCAGCTTCGTGATGATCCTATCTCTTTTATATAAAATATCTTGTCCTACATCCGCTTGGTGATGATCCTATCTCTTCTATATAAAATATCTTGTCTTACATCGGCTTGGTGATGATCCTATCTCTTCTATATAAGTGTGGATAACCCTCCCCCTTATGAGGCCTTTTAAGGGGTGAGTGGCTCATTTCTAATATGGTATCAGAGCGGGCCCAAGCCGATGATGGATTTATTCTCTTTATCTCTTCTCTTGCCTACCCACGTGATGGAAGTCCGATGTGTCATTCCGGCCCACACGTGAGGGGGCGTGTTAAAATTCTAATATCTTGTCCGACATCGGCTTGGTGATGATCCTATCTCTTCTATATAAGTGTGGATAACCCTCCCCTCATGAGGCCTTTTAAGGGGTGAGTGGCCCATTTCTAATATGGTATCAGAGCGGGCCCAAGTCGATGATGGTTTTCTCTTTATCTCTTATCTACCTCACGAGTGGAAGACCGATGTCCTTTCCGGCCCACATCGATGATGGTTCTCTTATCTCTAGCATTGCCTACCCACGTGATGGAAGACCGATGTCCTTTCCGGCCCACACGTGAGGGGGCGTGTTAAATTCTCTAAATTCTGTCCCACATCGACTTGGTGATGATCCAATCTAATCTATATAAGTGTGGATAACCCTCCCCCTTATGAGGCCTTTTAAGGGGTGAGTGGCCCATTTCTAATAAAGATTTAAGCCAAATTTGCTAAGTAGTAGTACTAATATAAAATACAGTATTACGTCAATTACGGCTAAATATCGATTTTATGATGCAAAATTATCAAAGTATAATATATCATATGTCTGGCAGTTTACGAAGAAATTAGTACTCCCTTCGTTCCAAGAAGATGACTCATTCCTTGGGTGACACGAGATTTATGCAATTTTAGTTTGTATATCAAGTGGAGATAGTAAAATAAGAGAGATGGAATATAATAGAGATAAAGTTATTTCCAATTTTAATAATGAATCATCTTGATTAGACAAAACTTAAAAGGAAAGTGAGTTTATTTTAAGTGGGACGGATGGAGTAGGTGGTAGTAGTACTACTACCACGATCCAAGCAAAACTAATTAAAAAAGTAAAGCAATCATCAACTTTTAAAGAGTGAACTGCCTCAAAAGTCCCTAACGTTTTGAGTTGTAACACTACAAACCCCTAAAAAAAAGAAATTGCACTAGAGGACCCTAACATTAAATATAATCACGAATCATGTTTTTTAGCCACTTTTGGGACGAAAATGCCCAAATGGCTTGAAATGCAATTTAGTCAAATGACCACCAACCTGCACACCTACTCTGCGCACACCTGCAGACATATGCAGACTTTTGTCAAATCATACAGGAGATTAGGGTTGATATTTCCCATGCTGCAAATTTCAAGGGTCAATTTTCTCTCTCTCTCTCTCTCTCTCTCTCTCTATCTATCTATCTATCTATCTATCTATCTATCTATCTATCTATCTCATTCTAAGAGAGTTTTTGTTCCCATTTTCTCTCATTTTTTCAGTGTGCTTCTACCGTCGTCCACCCACCCATCCCTATCGTTAAGTTAGGCATCGCAGTTTAGGTAATCTTCTTCCGTGACCGGTAAGGTTAGTCGAGTATGGTTTGTTTTGTTCCTACTCGTAAGGTGTGTATTCGTCCTCGGCTGTTGATTTTGGTTTGTTTGTTCCTACTCGTAACGCATTAATTCGTCCTCGGCCGTCGATTTTGGCCAAATTTGTTCCTGCTCGTAAGGCATCTATTTGTCCGCGGCCGTCGGTTTTGTTAACAAAAATAGTACTCCCTCCGTCCCAAGGAAGATGACCCCTTCTTTGGGTGGCACGTGAATTTATGCAACTTGATTTTGTGCGTGAAGTAAGAGAGGGAATAAAGTGGATAGAGATGTTTCTATTTTTAGTAATAGGTCATCTTAGTGGAACAAACTAAAAAGGAAAGTGGGTCATCTTCAATGGGACGAAGGGAGTAATTTTTTGGATCTTTTAGCGTATCAGTTTTTCATTTATTTTTTGTTTTAATTTTCAAGTTACCCGTCCCAAATTTCAAGTCTGGTCCCCATTCTGAATGCAAAAATTTCTAAAATTTCACTTCAGGTCCTTGTTGCAATGTCTTCTTCTTGTTCTCAATTTAACGGGTCACATTTAAATTGAAATTGGCCTCGTCCGGAAATTATGAACTGTAATCATGATCTCAAGACTGAACTTGTGATATTTAGGACGACTGCTAATCCCGGTTGACGTTACTATCGCTGTCCAATATAGAAGGTATGGTACAATCATATATTACATTGCAATTCAAGATTCTTCATACGAAATTTAATGATCTATTATAAATTATGTGGGGTAATTCTTTTTTTGTTCTACGGGATTATTTGAGTTCCATAAGTTTTCTGCGTTTTAGGCAAGGACGTATGAGACTCATGCATTTTTATATTTTTTTTAATTTTTATTTTGCCGACATATGACCATCATGCGTCTCTATTCTAAATGCATCAGCGTCATGCCTCTCTATTTTAAACAAACGAGACAGAACAGAGGCATAAGCTCATTTCAGCGTGATGTGAGAAGAGAAAAAGGGGCAGCACGATTTCTTCCAATTTTTGGCAAGTTTTCTTCTATCTTTTATCATTTCGGTAAGTTTTCTTCAATCTTTCAACATTCTTCTCTTGTTTATAGTTTATTGCATAATATTAGCATCTATACTAAAATCGTCTCAAATTTATTAAATTAGGGTTTATAGAAAAAAATTGTCTCTAATTGTTGTTATTTTGTATATTTTTGATGTAGAAATCATGCATGTATTTGTGAGCTTGTATTGAGGTGGTAGAATAGTTCAACTTCCTCAATTGGGTGTTGGCTATGATCCACCTTGTGCGAAAGACTATCGTATTGAATTCATGTGTTCCATATTCTGAATTAGTTGCAATGATATGTGCTACGATGAAAATAGACATGAATCAACACACCATTGAAGTATCATGGAGGCATTGTTTAGTCTTTTCTTCCGGTATGAGTAATATATGTACTGGGTTTACACTGATGAAAGTGTGATGTTTATGTTCAACGAGACTCAAAATTCTACACGTCATATTAAATTATTTGTTGAGTATTCACCTGTGAGAAATTCAGAACTCCCGCCAGTTGTTGATTATGGTGTTGGATCATCTGCGAAGGTTGAACATATGAGCTTTGATTGTGGTATGAATGAGCAAGTAGATGTTGCAGATATTGCTGATGTTGGAATGAATTATCAAGTGAATGTTCAAGATAATGTTGGTGATAATGTTGTACGAAGAGACCTTGTTGAACCATTGTCGTCAGCATCATCTGAGGCAGACAGTAGTTTGAGTGATGATTCTTCAGGTAATGTTTCTAGTGATGAGGAGATAGTATGTAAACCCGTCGTGCAAGGTGAGCAACCACTTCCATAATACGTTCACATTAGGTTGAAATATTTTCGCAGATTACCGAGTGCTCCTTCTGAGGTACCTGATGTTGTTGGTAATGAACACAACATTATATACTGAGATGAGGAACATCCGCATCGGATTAGTTTGGGAACAAAATTTGATACCAAGCTGCATGTGAAGACTGCTATAACTATGTGGGGTTTGATGCAACACCGACAATTTAGGGTGATTGAGAGCAAATTAAGAAGGTGTCATGTCGTATGCAAATATCCAGCAGGGACGATAGAAACATGGGAATGTATTATGAGCGTCTTGACGCTGAAAAAACGAATGAATGTTCGTGGGAAGTTTCTGTTACACAAAGGACGCATGATGATATGTGGGAAATTAAGAAGTGAGTGAGACGATATACTTGTGAAGGCCATCCGCATCGTAATGATAAAGGACATGCTAACTTTTCATAATCTATGATTGCTTTGTGTATTCGACATCAATTGCTAAAAGATGTCGAGTACAGCTCTCTTCTTCATCTTTAAAGTTTGTGTGTATTGTTGCGAACTGCTCAAGTTGGGCAATCGACCTGATCAGGCCAGCCTATTTCTGCTTGTTTACCTAAAATGCGGGTGAGTGGATCCGGTAAAAGCTCAGGCTGATCAAGCTGAATGACGCCGACTCGAGTGAGAAGAAGGGAAGAGCTAACAGGAGAGCGATCGAACAAAACCCTTAACCCACTAATACTAACTAACTAGTATAGGGAAGTAAGGATCGATCCCACAGAGATGAGGCGTTGGACATTGTTTGTGTGACACGGCTTGGGGCTTGGCTGCTGCCACGCTTTACTTTGGGGGTGAGTTAAGTTAACTATTGGGTTTGAAATAAAAGCTAAACTGGACAACTAAACTAACTTAACTGATCAACTCAACAAACATTTCTATAAAAGGACAAACAGAATAAACGGGATTGTCAATCCCCTGCAAAATGTACGAAAAAGCAAAACAACTTTAACAGAAGAATCATCTTCTTCAACAAATCAACATAAAGAAACAGAGCAGCAACAGATCTGAAAAGCTAAAGAAGACGAAACAACAGAAAACACATAAAACTAAAAATTACTTCTACGATCTAAGCTACGACAACATAAAAACAAGAACTACGACACTTTCATGCAGAAAAGAAAAATAAACACCTAGACCTAAACAGAGAAAGACGACTCAAACAGAAAACATCAAATCTAAGCTAAGACTCAACATAAAACACAAAAGCGAACACAGATCTAAACATTAAAACAGAAAACAAAGCACGAAGCTAAGAAACGAAAACAGAAACTTAGATTAAATTAAAACAGAACGGAAAAGAGTCGATTACATCAAAAGAAAACAGGAACTAAGCTAAGAAAGTGATAAATTGTTTCATCACCCATTCTCGGAGCGGAATTACAGAACGGAAACTGGAAATGTGCGAGAAACCAACACTTAAACAGCTAACTACCAGCTATCTAGACGTAATCAAGTGTGTGCAGCAAATCGAAGGCAAAGAATTAAAAGGAGACTCTGATTTAAGCCCCGGAAGAGGACTGAGATCCTACCTACTCTAAGGAGATGGTTGAGAACCCCCTCTAAACTACGGTGCAAAAATGAAAATGGGGGAACTAGAACCGGACAATAGTTGGGAGTGGTTTTTGAATCATGTAAGAATTCATGTAGTGCAATACCAAAGGGAGGTATGCATCATATCGATAGACATAAAGGAATCTTTAAGGTTATGCGTTCTGATGAATGAAAAAAGCAGCCGAAATGTCACCACAAATTTTGTTTGATCCATTTGAGGAAAAATATCTTGAAGAAGTGTAAGGGCACTGATGTGAAAAGCATGGTATGGGCTTTAGTTGTCACAACTCAAGTACGTAAATATATCCGAATGCGGCGTGCACTACAGGAGGAAAGCCTTGATGCGATACGAATGCTCAATAAAGCCAAAAAAGAAAATTGATCTATTTGTTACGATGATGGACTGAGATGGGGGTGACCTCAACAAACATGTCATAGAGCTAAACAATGTGTTAAAAGGTGTAACAGAGTTGTCGATTAGAACTTTGGTTGATCTGATATTTTGGAGAACAATGAAATGGTGGGCAGATAGAAAAATAGAAATACAACAAACCGAAGGACGGTTAACCTTGTGGGCGAGGGACAAACTTACTGAGAATGCTGCGAAGGGGCAAAAACATTACAGTTAAGTACTTGACCGAGAACTAGGACATTACCTAATTCTAAGTCGTCCACGAATAGATTAGGGAAAGGCAAAGGGCAACAACAGACAAGAGCTTGAATATAAAGATTCAAAGTGCACTTGTGGGAAGTGGTAGATGTGGAGAGTTCCTTGTTCACATGCTTGCACCGTTGCTAGAGACAGAGGTAACGTTATGTTTAACCTCATTGATAAAAACTACCATAAAGCTAGATGGGAAGCACAGTACTCTGGTGGCTCATTCATGCACCAAGACACGAAGATTATAGGGCTAAACCTGGATGGAAATTGCGTATCATCCCTGAGCAGTTGCTTCCTCGAAGGCGCGGCCGAGGTAGAACAAGGAGGATACCTAATCAAATGGATCTCCACGAGGAAGATGAACCAAGAGCTCCCCGCCCTTGCAGGAATTGTGGACAAGAGGGCCATGACCGAAGAAATTTCTTAGTCAATTGAGTTATGTAGGAGTTGTTTTTTATTGATGTGTTGTATGTTGTTGACATTTAAAAAGAGTTGATTCTTGCTCACCTAAGGTGGAAGGGAGAGCGATTAATATTCTTTTACAACAATTCCATCATCGATTCAGCCACTGGAAACAGAGGTGAATATATTTTTTTTTTGTTACTGATTAATGCTAGTATATACATTTTGAGTTAATCTAGCCTGTGATGTGTTAGGGGGCACTCGCAGTCGTGCTGCTATAATAGACTCAATTTGTGGTGCATTTTCTGTCCTGCTATTTGTAGCTATGATTTCATTTTTTGTGAGGAACAAGATTCTTAAACAAGGAGAGGTGAGCATTGTAATTAATACTCCCTCCGTCCCACAAAAGATATCACACTTGTGGGACGACACGGGATTTTAGGAGGTTTTGTTTTGTGTGTTAAATGGAGAGAGAAAATATAATTTTTATGTTCATGTGAGAGAGAACTTTTTCCAAAAAGGGAAATGTGACATCTTTTGTGGGACAAACTAAAAAGGAAAGTGTGACATCTTTTGTGGGACGGAAGGAGTACATTACAGTTAATCATCAAACATCATGTAGACTTGATTGTGAGTTGCATCTCATATTAAGACAATTGTTATTGGTCATTTATTTTAACTATCACTTATGTAGACTCGAGTGTTGTTCAAGTTCTAAAAGACTTGTACCAAGATTCTAGTAGCAAACCACAACATCACATTCCTTGCGAAACGAGAGGGTTCCACGAAGGACTATCTGGGATGCTCAAGAGCTTCCCATGTAGGGCCAACTAGTTGGAACATGTGACAGGTGTCAGATCCATATTTCAAATTGACCACACAAAATTTAGTAGGATAACATCGGTTGTCGAAAAAGGATCGTACGATAAAGTGTGCAAACATCGGCACACTAAGTGCTTCAATTTATTCCTGGGTGAACAACAGTTCCACGCCAGCTTTGGTTCCGATGTTATCGTCGGTCCACTGGTGGAAAGGGTCGATTTCAACCAAAACAAGATTTGGACCACCCTCTAGGAAAAATACAGAAGCATCGACAATCTTCTTCTTTCTTTACAAATCCAACTCCAGTCTCTGCAGTAGTATCAACATTCTCTTCCTCCAGTAGCATTGACGTCTTCTTCTTTCTTTACAAATCCAACTCCAGACGTTGCAGTAGCATCAACATTCTCTTCCTGCTTCACAAATGAAGCTCTAGTAGCATCGACATGCTCTTTCTTAAAAAATCCAGAAGAAGCTACAACATCGTTTCCCAATTTTGTTTGGGCCGAACATAATTTTGATTTCTCAAGGCAGGGCATTGTTGAGTGAGCCCTTTCTTACACTTATTAACACAGTTACTCCACCAATTTTGTAACATCCCAAAAATGGGCTTCGATGGAATTCACTGTTACGATAAGAAAGTTTGTGAATTAAACACTTTATACAAACAATTTGGTATAAATAAATAATATTGATTTTAGATTATGATATTTTAGTAATATTCATACATGGATTAATACGAGAGATATATTGGAAATTTCACAAGACACAAATTATATACTCCTAATTAAATAGTAGGACATGAATTTCACATGAATATTAGTAGATATTTTAGTCCAAATGATGTTTTGAAATAATGGAAAATTCTAGAGAGTTCAAGTGAGATATAAATTATCTCAAAAGTTATAGTATATGTATTTGTGCGTATCTCTTCAATTGGATTGAGTACAAAAATAATTAGTCTTCTAGATGGTAAAAGGGCCGAGAATGGATAAGAAATTGGAGATATTTTATCTTCAACTAATTCTACAATATTATAGAATATTCTAGAGAAAATAATGAAAATCTAGAAGCTTGAGAGTTGAGAATATTCTATCAAATTTTCATAGCTACTTACTTGAATTATTTAGATTTGCAATAGATAGTTCTAATAGACAGTGGAACTAGTATCTAGTATTATTATTCCTCTTTTTTTATATGTATGTTTTGATGAACAAGTTGAACATGATGACTGTAACAAAGAAACAAGTTGAGATTTGATTGTAAAACACAAAAATTTAAGAAACAAGCAATTGTCATTAAAAAGAAAGGACAAAGTTGCAGAGAGCATTTAGCTAAGAATGGAAAGGATGTTACTATTTTTTGGTTGATTATAACATGACCTATTGCAAGCTCTCATCAACAAAATAAACAAGTCTATAGTTGCTCCACTGCACGCCAAAACTCTGGTTCGTTTTGAGTTCCTCTCTGTTCTCCTATTTCTCCAAACAAATTCTCTCGAGCTAGCTCTGGTGAAAAGCATGTTGAGGAGAAATCCAAAACTTCGTCCTAGTGTAAGCTCTGCATTCATTGATTACATCTCCTCTTCACTGCATAAGTACTTAAGTAGCTATTTAAGTTGGAAGTTCAGTTTTTTTTTCCACGTAGAGTATATATGGGAAATCAACAGATTTGATGATTTAGGTTTGAGCAATCTGTCGTGAGATTATAAGGGAAAAAGAACCAAATGTGATATTCTTTTTGATTGAAATATTATGGAATTTAAAAGATTTGATTAGGTCAATACAAAGGATAATCTGGGAAATAAATGAATTTATTAAGGTTAAATTTGTCATTGCATATTTATTTCTTATTTCATAACTTCCCTATCAAACAAAATGGGCTTTTTAGAAAATTAATTAACTAGATTATCAAACGTGTGTTATTAAACTTATATCTTTTCCTAACTTGGCTTTAAATCTAGATCACTAACTAACCTATGTATATTCTACATCACTTATCAATCACTTATCAAACGAGCCATAAGTCAACAAAGTAACTTCCGATAATAATCTATCAAATTAATCCTAATTAAATGGTATGGCTAGATATCAACATGGCAAGCGTTTTTTAAGAACGGCTGGCCAGTCTAACTATATAATAATGTCATTAAAGATAATTAATTAATTAATAATGGATTAAGAAAATGAAACTAATACGATTATTCTATTGATGCTTTAGAACACCATAATATCCTATTGATACTTTGGAACACCATAATGTGTATTAATATATTATAACACTAACTGCTAGAATTTCTTGCCATGCATATTTACGAAAATTAAAAATTGAATTCATAATCTAAACTTTATTTTAAAAAATGACTATATTAGAGCTCAAAACATAAATATTCAAATTGATCTTATAACTTATAAATATTCTAAATTAAGGACAAAACTTATAAATATTTCAAAAGAGGTCAAAACTCGCCTTTTATATATATATATATATATATATATATATATATAGAATAGATGTCACTAGAAGTGTTTTTTAGTCTTTAGCCTGAACCCTTTTTCTTTTCCACTCTGCCACTTTCTGCCTGTTGTTTTTTTTCCTATTTGAACTTCACACTCAATAAAAATGACCATTCACTTCTTCTCTTCTCTTCTCTATCGATGGAAAGATTAACACCTTTCATGAACACTTTTTTTTTTTGTTTTTCTACTTCAATTTTTTGGAAATTATCAAAAAACTTTCTTTAGCCCTCACTAATGCACTTTTTATTAGTTTGGAAATTATCAAAAAAATTTCTTCAGCCCTCACTGATGCACTTTTTATTAGCATTAAATAAATCTGCAAGTATATAGAGTATATATAGTATAACTAAAAGTCAATACCGAATATCGATCACGAGGAAAACTATCACAGATTGACTATCCTTTACTAAGCTTCTTCTACTATCTGGAAAAAACAAAGATTTTGGTTTTGAAATGTAAAAACTTGTAAAATAATGTAAGCAAGTAAACAATGGCAGATATTAGGGGTGTGCATTCGGGTTTCAGTTCGGTTTTTTGCCCAGACCGAACCGAACCCGAAAAATCGAAAAAACTATGGAGTATTATTAATATATATATATAATTTATTTTATATATAATAATAATAATAATATAAATATAAAATATAAAATTAATTGAATATATATAATACATATTATATAAAGTATATTAAAAGAATATATATTATATATATGATATAATATATTTAAATTAATAGAATAAATATATATGATATTATATTTAAAATATAATTCGGGTTTTTGGTGTTTTTTGCCCGAACTGAACCGAACCGAACCAAATTTCAAAATTTCAATTTGGTTCGGTTCGGATATTCGGTTTTTGGTTTTCGATTTTTTTGCTCAACGCTAGCAGATAATGTCACAGAGATAAAAATAGATGAGATAATGGGATTTCAGGGATGTGCTTTCACAGTTATGGTTTATACAAGTTCCAACTACAACACCCTAGCACAGTTCATACTTCACTAGAATAAGTCACACAAATATTTTCCATGCGACACAAAGTAGGTCACTAGGGGCGTCAATCCTAGATCTTTAACTCCAAAAGGCTCCTAAGACTCCTAATGTTCTCGCTCTCAATTAACGGTACCGTTTTAAGGAAAATTAATTGTAGTGTCAACTAAGCTTTTCTAACACGCAAACATCCTCTCACGATTATGTGCATGTCAATAAATCATCATAGAATGTGTTATTCGAACATGAAGCATTATCCAACACTTAGGATAGAAGCAAAGTAATGAACAAAACGAATATTAAATAAATTGGAATTGTATAAACCGAAGTCGTTACTAACACATCCCTAGAATTCTATGAATTTAGCTACTCATGATGAAATAATTTGAACTCATGGTTTATAGGAAAACATAGAAAATATAAGAACTAAAATAATAGAACCCAAATGTTGAATCTTGTTGTCTTGATCTTCTCTTGAATCCACTCTTCAAACTCCTTAAGCAATGATAAATAGTGGAAGGAACTCTCAAATATTATGCTCTAAAAAATATGCAGCAAAATGTTTTTTGGATGAAACTTTGATGGGGTATTTATAGCCTCTAAGTCGTGTGCAATAATATGATAACTCTTCAGCATAGTATGGTAAGTCTTGGAGAGAAAATATGACAATTTCTGTGCACCGCGTTTTTCCAGCGGGCCGCTGCACTTTGTTCAGCGGTCGCTGGCAATCATTCCGTAGCTTCTATATCTCAGCGATCGTTGTTCTTTGTTCAGCGGTTGCTAGTAATCATTCTGTAGCTACTGGATCTAAATTAGCGGTCGTTAAGCACTCTCAAGCGGTCGCTGGGCATGTTCTTCTTTTCAGCTCTATTTTCCTAAGCGAGCCTCTATAGGTGCAGCGGACCGTTGGCTGGCTGGCTCGAAAACTCCAGATTTAGTAACTTCAACCTTTTGCTATCTTTTTAGGTCCTATTTTGCACATTTCTCACAAAACACGTTAAAAATACTAAAATAGATAAAATATGCGAATAATGGACATGTTATGCAACTTTGACACTCAAAACAGACCAAATAATGATCTTAAAACTGTGCAAAATCCGAGCGTATCACTCACCAAGTTAATATTGCTAGAGAGTAAATAATCAAAATTGGAATGGTAGAAGGAGCTGAACTGCATTTTGATATCAAAATTGCAGAGGTAAAAAATAGATGTCCTCGTTGGAGAGGAAAAAGAAGACTCAACTTTTAAAAAAAAATAATACTATCGTATTATTATCTTAGCTTTCACGTGAAACTTGTAGACATGAAGACAAGTTATTTCCTTAAAAATTTTAAAGTGTTAAATTTTACTCACTCTGTTCATGAAATTTATTTTGTTATATTGGGATGTCCATAAAATATTATATCATTTCTTAAAATGAAAATTCTCTTTCATACTTTACCCAATTTATCTCTGTATCTCTAATATTTTACTTGCTTTATCTCCCTATCTCTAGTACTTTATCCATTTTTTCTTCTCATCTCTCTTACTTTACTAATTTCTCGTAAAATTCGTATCGTTAATAAATGAGACTATTTTTTGTGGACTAAGGAAATATAGTTTCAGATATCAATAAAATTTTAAAATTTCATTTAATATACTCCTATAACAACATTAAAATACCGTGTATGGTCCTCTTAGTTATAGTTAAATTCAAATGGTAAAAGGATTTAAAAATCCGTGAACATTTAAAAAGTCTTCCAAGTAATATTAGGTTCATACCTAATGAGTAATGATAAAGGTGTGTAGTGACAATTTTAAAATATAAGGGCGTCTAAAGTTCGAACCTATAGGCCCAAATTTATAGTATACTCGTGTTTGGTTTGCAAAATTATGTTTGATTGTATTAAATTTATAATATATTTGGTTTAAGAGATTCAATCCCACGGTTCAATTCTAAATAGAGCTAACCTCCCATAATTAAAATAATTTCGCAACGTATTATTTGATCACACGACCTTAAAATAATGCCTAGGTTTAATACAACAAAAACAACATTTCTCCATTATTGTTTCTCCAAACATCTGTTCTGTGCAGTGAAACTATTTCACCTCCTCTACTCTATACTCCCCTAATTCTCTTCCATGGAGACGAACCAGCCATAGCGTGGGGTCGGAGCTGGAGCAGCCTGGGTCGACGGCGGATTCTGGGAACTTCATACGATGAATCCGATGGGGATGCCTCCATACGATCCGGCCCTACCTCCTTGGGCCCCGCCACCGCCGGCACCACAGCCGCCGCAGCTTCCGTATATGCCCCCTCCGTCTGCTTCGTTCTGGACTTCGGCAAACGTGAGCAGCCGCCTCAAAGAACTTCACGACACTTTAAACCTCGCCAAAGCAATGTAACGATGTCTCTGTTCTTCATCTTGTGTGATCTGCGCTGAATTATTTATTCACATTTAGCTGAAATTAGCGTTTCTCATGGTAGTTACTGGTGACATCATTGATTATATTTTAGAAATTGTTTTCAATCTTAAATCGTAATCTGTCGTATTTGTGGATTTTGATTGAAATTTGCTTGATCAGGGAAAAAGAGATGGAAATGTTGATTCAGATGAAAGAAGAGGGGTTTGAAATTAGTGAAAGCGAAGATTTAGGGCGTGGCAACATATCTATGACTAGGTTTTCTAAATTCATGAAGGACAACTGCATTGGAGTTGAATTTCAGGAAATGATGACGTTGAGCGCTGTAAATGCTGTGATGTCGAAGCTGAGATTTCTGCTGGAGCCATTCAGGGTTGTTGCGTATGAGAACAGTCCTTGGGAGGAGAAGTCTGCTGTGAAAAGGTTGGCTGACAAAATGGAGAAGTATAAAAGAAATAAACTATGGCGGAAAAGGAAAAGGAGGCGGGTAGCGGAGAAATTAGCTAAGGTGTTAAAATATAGCAGGCTTTACATATCATAAGTTCCTGTATAGATATACTTTTATATATTGGCTGTTCTTTGTTTTAGGAGCATGAACAGTTTGAAAAGATAGATAAGGAAGCAGATGAATGGATGAGAAAGGAGATGGCCAAAGACATTGCTCAACACAAGGTATATATAGACCGCAGATTTTGTGAAAAAATAGACTTCGCATCTTTTGTCTTTACTATGAATATATGTTCCCACCAAGAAAGTGTGAGGCAGTTTGTGTAAGCTAAAAGGCATGCTAAACCTCTAGGATTGGTTTTTGAAATTCAAGACACTTAGACTCAGATCAGACACGATATACTGTGGAGTGGGCTCCTAAAGAGAGATGAGCTTGAGTTTTGTGTAGAGAATGATGTCAAATACTTGAAAACATGATGCATAGTTGTCCAAAGTGCTATACATAAACATCTTTTGTGTATGATATACTTCTTCTGGCATGTGCTCAAGCTTTCTCTTTACATAAACTTGCTTTGTATTTTGGTCTCAGTAAAAATGCAGAGTAAAAATTGATTATTTGTGTGGATATAATCTTATGATATTCTAGTAACTATCATGCATACATGTTATTATGGTTGATTTTCTTAATCACTTGCTATTTACTTTGTACAAGGAACCATTTCTATTCATTTTCTTTTCTAGTTTATGTTTCTTTTATCTACAATGCTAAATGTTGTTTTGTGTACCAAGAA
The DNA here is from genome assembly GCF_023119035.1 of Salvia hispanica. NCBI lineage: Eukaryota > Viridiplantae > Streptophyta > Magnoliopsida > Lamiales > Lamiaceae > Salvia > Salvia hispanica. The sequence continues at coordinate 10,870,692 of NC_062966.1, forward strand.
ACCCCCATTAATACTTACTTACATCCTCTTATTTCTTTGGCTGAGAAAAAATTTATTGATACTGTGCAGGTAGAAAAGATGGAGGAAATAGCCAAGCTTAAGGCAAAAGAGGAGAAGAAAAGACTAGAATCGGAGGTAATGACTCTTATATCTTTGTAGGCATGTACGTTATTAGATTAACTGGAAAATCATGCATCGTCACTAATTGACAGAGTCTTGATTATTTTACATTATTTCAAATATATATTCCAGTTCCTTTTAAGGATGCTCATTTGATGTGGCTGCAGCTTCTGCCTGATACATTGAGTGTGTTTTTATTTCTTGATTTCTTTGTTTCTCAAAATTTTGAATCATAACTATTTATTTATGTATGTTTTTATTTCAGCTAGAGCTGGTGTTGATTGTTGAAAAGCTGCAGGAACTACGTTCTCTCAGAGTACAGAAACTGAAAAAACAAGGTGAAAAAATTAACTGATAGATGAGGCTGATCCTTTGTAGTTTGTATTATTATGGGTAGGAGTTTTAGGTATTTTGTCTAATTTATAAAGGCTCTATCTTCACAAAATATACGAGAGGTGCAATTTTCAAGCATCATAAGAAAAGGAATTAAACAGCTTACACAATCCATGAATGGCACCATGCAGGTCATTTTCTTCCAGAAGAGGATGACAAATTTCTTGAACAAGTTAGAGCTGCAGTTGAGGAAGAAGAACGGCGTTCAATGGCTGCTGCGGATACAGATGCTGCTAAAGATGCTATTGCTACTATTGAGGAATCAAGAAAACACATCAAGAGTCATGCACTAGACCCAAAAGAACCGAGCGTTGATGATGGTGGTTGTACAGAAACCCAAAATCAGAAAATTGATACAGACAATGATAGAATTTTAATGAACACTGCCCATGATGAATCCAGAAAACCTGATGCAACTGGACCTGGTTCTGGCAGTAATTACGATTCTGTTGCTAATTTGCCTATGGAATTTTACCACTATTATCATGGTAGCAATGCTGATATGGGCACACTCATTGAGGTAACTTCTAGAAGCATATTTAACTGAGCTTCTGGCTTGCCTCATATGGAGATGTCATTGTGCTACTATATGGTCCTCCATCTTTGAAGCTTGTTACTTTTGCTCTTGATTCATTTACCTTTCTATACGTAGTTAATTATGTTTGTAGGAAGATAAGTTATGAATGAACTCAACATTAGTTGGTTACAGGCTTTCAAGATATTGTTACTCAATCTAAACAAATCAGTCTGTGCATTCATTACCTTGTTCAAACTTCATAATGTTGACCTATAAGAAGTTTCTGTCGCTATAATTGATTTGGTCTGTTATTTCAGGTTAGAAGAACATGGGATGCATACATAAGACCTGGAGGAAGGTATGCACATCTCATCCTCGCCGTTCAATTGATATTTTTTACTACAAACAATGCTGTTTATTGGCTTCTTTATCATGTTTTCTTACTTGTTCTGTAACTTGGATGCAGCCGCATACCAGGGCACTGGGTTCAACCGCCACCTCCTGCAGATGAGATATGGGCATCCTACTTGGTTAAACGGCCTAAATGATCTTAACCTCGGATAGGAAGCTGGCTTTGTCAGATAAGCTGTACTGCTGGTACGCCTAGCCATCAGACGTCCTTCTTGGCTCTGAGATGTCGAGAACTGAAAAAGACGCCAGGCTAGGAGGTCCGGATCTTGATGGAATAGAACAAGAATGCCAAAGATCTCAGAAGACATTCCGTCCCTGGTTCTCTCTCGCTCTCTTTAGCATTCACTCCAATTTATAGAAAGGCCCCTGTAGCGGAATAGTCTATTAGATCTGCATATGGTTCTGTTCAATTTTTGTGCAACATCAGCTAAGGAATTCTAAGCCGCCACGAAGATTACGATCATATGCTAATCATGTAGGAGAGTGTATGAGTTGTTCTAACTTTTACATCTCTCCATCTTGCAATTAATTTGTTCCCTGTACTAAAAATTCTTTTTTTGCTCAATTTTTTATTAGTCCTAGTTTTGCTCAGGATGTGACAATTTTTAATTTAATTCACTTATCTGAGATGAGTATTGATAAATATAATTGAGATCTCAATACACGTGCAATGACACACTCCAGATTGGAAAGAAGTGGGGAGTTTGATTGATGAAAACACAGCCTGACTAAATTTTGACGATTGTAGTTATTTTTGTACTATGTCATGTTTCTTTGTTAATAATGCACGTTATGTGTAATGAATGTGTTGCAATATCTTTTACTTCTAAATTAATACTCTCTATTTCTGGTTAATAGAGACACTTCTTTTATGTACGGAGTTTAAAAAGTAAGAGAGATTGTTATTTTTAGATAAAAAATTAACACAGGAAGAAAGATTGTTACTTTTAGTTTTAGTCTTTTAGATAATGATTCAATTAAATTGTAATTTTTCATAATAGTAAAATGACTTTATTAACATGGAAACGCGGGAATATATATAAGACAATTTGAAATCGTGACAAAGTAGAAGAAATAACAATAATTGTGTATGCATATAACTAACTTTTTTCTGGGCCTTGCAAGCCTATTTTACAAATTAGCCCAGCACAGCCCTCTTATAGGAGTATGTTTTATTGCATCACCCGACGAATAATGGGAGTTGCAAATTCCACGTAGATAAAACATAATTTTGTTTTGTTTATTTATTTATTTCCGCTCTCAGATCTAGCGTAGCATCAAAACCCCCCTTAATCATATTTGCCAAATTCAATTCAATCTTATCAAATTTCCCCCTAACAATTTTCTCGCCGAAGTCCGAAATCTAGGTGAAGGGGAGAGAGGGAAATACAGATATTGGCGCGTAAATCTCAATGCCGATGTGGAGCTCGGTGGCCAATTTGAAAGAAAGCCTGAGTAAAATCGCACTGGATGTCCACGATGACGACGACGATGAAGAGCTGTCTATGTACACTTCTCCGCCGCGCAACGCTAGTTCAGGTTCGGAGCGGAGAGTTTCGCGTAATTCCAGTGCACCGACGCATTCGCCAATCATCAATGGATTTGATTCCCCGCCTAACCACGAGGTATCTGTGATTTATTAGTTTGATCTCACTTTGGATTTGTTTTCGTATGTGTGTCTGTGCTTGTGGTGAGGGCTTATTTGTAATCTACTTCTCAATTTCATCTCTAAGGATATTTCTCAATCACCTTAAGTTACTGATGCTTGCACCGTGTAGAAACAGCTTGAACGGATTGTTTTTTGTTTATTGAATAGAAATGCATATACTAGTGCCATTTAGACTTTTATGGTCTATGCAGCGTTGCTGTCTAACGTAGTCAGTTTATGGAAAGAGCATTTTATATTATTCTGAACATATTTCTGTTATCTTGAAAGTTGCAAGGAATGTGCTCATTGGTCTTGATCAAATGATACAAGTCATTTATTTAACCACGGTGGAGTTCTTTTTTCCTTTTCTGCTTCTAGGTTTTGAACAATTGTTTGCCTAATAATTGTCCACTATTTTATCAGATCGAGCTGTACAAAACAAAAATTAAGAAGCTTCAGGAATCTGAGTCTGAAATAAAGGCTCTATCAGTTAATTATGCGGCTTTATTAAAGGAAAAGGAGGTACAGTGATCTTCTGCTATCATTACCTCTATCTTGTAGTACTAATTTATACTAGTATTTCTCTAACTATGTATTGTTGAGAGCTGTTTTGAGCTCAATCTAGCGAGGTCTGATTTTATGTGCTATTGCTGTCAAAGTTTGATGGTTGAATTGTAGTTTTATTCAACGTCAATAGTAAGAGCGAGTTGTTGCTAGTTTTCACTTGCAAGCTAACATACATAATAAATCAAGGTTTTATGCAAGTGAATCAGTTATGGAATTTTTTGTGGATATGCCCTGGGCTCTCACGTTTGATTGATTCTCATACAGTTTGTTGATTTTATTCTTTGCAGGATCAGATTTTGAGATTGATGGAAGAAAATGGCTCACTAAAACAGAATCTCCTTAGTACAAATGCTGCTCATGGTGCACCTAAAACTATTCTTAAGGTGGTTAGGCTAGTTGAAACTGGTCATATTTCAGTTTTATGACTTCCAGGGCATAATATTTGGTCTAATTAGATGCGGTGGTTCTTTTATGTCTTTTTCTGTCGAGCAACTATTTATGGTCTCATTCAAATAGTTTTGGATTCTGCTTCTCTTAAGAAATAATCCATTAGTTTTGGAGACAAAACTAACTCTGTAAGTCTGTATGGTAACGTTGGCATTCTGAAAGTTGTTTTGGATTGTATATGTAGTTAGCTATAGGAGTTGAGTGATGACTGATGTGAAAGTCCTAGATAATGTGATCACAACTTAAATTGTGTTAATGTCCATTCAACTTCTTTAGGAGCAATTTCAGCTATTTGTTATCTGATTGTAACTTTAAATCCTCAGGGTAATGGTGATATGTCTCCTAATCGCTTTAGTAAATCTGCAACAAAAAACCGTGGTGCTGGAAGCACACTGTCAAATGGTGTTGCGACAAAGCATGATGGATTAAGCAATGGGACAACTTCAACCAATTCACGGGTAGGAGAACAATTCTTTTTCCCAGTGCTTGGCATTTGTTTGTTTTCTGACTCTCAGTTTTACACTCTATGTTAGGAATTGGTAACAATCTACGAACATGCTTTTAAAGTAATAAAAACTCTTGCTGCTGTTCATTCTTGTGGCTTTTGTGATTGGAAGTCTCTCGTTGTTTCTAGAAGTGTTGAATTGAAATTTGCTGCTCTTCATCATAACAGCAAATGAATGCTTTTCTAATGCCTTGTAGGAACTCTCAGATGCTATGGAAGAAAAAATTAGATCCTTCACTATGATGCAAGCAACTCATGAATCTCAAATGAAACAAATGATGGTTGAACTTGATAAAGAACGTCGCAAGCTGGAAAGTGTCCAGCTAAGTTTACAAGGTACACATCTACTACTTGATCTTGTTTCAGAGTAACACATCTTTGAATATTTGACTGACTCTTTTCTTTTATGTCTAGAGGAGCAGAGGTTGAACGGATCATTTCAGCATGACTTGAGCTCGTTAAAAGATGAAAAAGATAAAGTGAGTATTTGTAGTTGCCTTTTTTACTATTCCATTATCAGTATGGCTGGGCCCCAAGCTCACTTAAAATAGTTTGCAATGTTAATACATTTGAAGTTATTTGCATGCTCTTCGTCATTTCATAGACCATGTGACATATCTTTTTTTTCAAATTTGTCAAAAAGTACTGTGTGATCATTGTTGCTTTTGTGCGGGTTTGATATGTACTGAAAAATGAAACCTCTTATGACTAGTCCTATATTACTTGTTTCTACCTTATAGATGGTAATCTTACCCACTTCTACTCCCCCCCCCCAATATATTTCAGATGTTGAAAGAGATGAACAGAACACAAGACGAGTTAAATCAGAAGATCTCAGAGATAGGAAGGTTGCAAATGGAGTTACAGAGAAGTGATAGAAGAGAACCAAACAACAATTTGGAGAAGTTGAAAAATATAATTGCTTCTTTGGAGGAAGAGAACAGAAACATTAAGGTCTTTGTCTTCCTATGCTTTCTTCCTTTCAATAATTGTTTTGCATGCTTCATGTTTGTTTTCGGTTGTCTTTGTGTTTGTGTGTTGTTTGGTTTAGTTATGTATGTGAACGCATTCACAAGCATATTCATACAGACGTTGGACCTTACCAATTTTTCATGGTAGAAAGAAAAAGAAGAATGTGAGGCTGCGTTGAATGCAAATCATTCTTCTCCAGTTCGCGGCGACAAACCTGGTGGCCTGCATCTTTCGAATAACCATGCAAGTGGCATGAATGAGGTATACATTTAACCATTCTATTGTCTGATGAGCATCCCTTTTTTGTATGTGATTAGTTGCCCCCCTTCCTAAACTCAATTAACTTTCATCCAAATAAATCTTACTTTTGAGCATATTTCCATTCCTTCCAGTTTTACTAATGCATATTTAGTTCAATATTTATGCAATATGGCTTTACATGGATATCCATGTATCCATATAAACTGTACAAGTTGCAGTGCTTTAGTCTAATCAATAGTGTCTTTGCAGGGATTGTTAGAGAAGGAGGAAATGCGGAAGTCTTTGCATAAACTAGAAAATGACCTTAAGGAAGCACGTATGCAAAAGGACAAAGCCTTGCAAGAATTAAATCGTCTCAAGCAACATTTGTTGGACAAGGTTCGACTCATCTTCAACTTCTCTATAGGCTAACCATCATAAACTATGATAATCAGTACCACTAAGGGAATAGTTACTACTCCCTCCGTCCACGATTAAGAGTCCCATTTCTAAATGGCACGGGTTTTAAGAAATGTTAAGAAAAGTGGGTGGAAGAAAGTTAGTGGAATAGGGTCCCACTTGTATATATTATTTTTAAATGATATGTGAGTGGAATGAGTTAGTGGAATGTGGGGTCTCTTTACCATTTATGGTAATTATGAACCGGGACTCTTATTCATGGACGGACCAAAATGGAAAAATGGGACTCTTATTCGTGGACGGAGGGAGTATGTTATAAAAATTGTCTGCTAAAATCTCTCGACTTAAATAACTCGCAGGAATACGAAGAATCAGAGAAAATGGATGAGGACAGTAAGATTATTGAGGAACTGCGAGGAATCATTGACCAACAAAAGGTTCAAATATCATGTTTGGAGAATGCTCTTAAGCAGGCAATCTCAAGACAAGAAGAAGTAAAACTGTCCAATAATAGTGAACACGCGAAGGCTAAAGAAGTTATAGATGATCTTAAAAGAAAATTGAGCAACTGTTACAGCACAATAGATGCCAAGAATATGGAAGTTCTTAATCTGCAAACTGCTCTTGGGCAGTACTATGCTGAAATTGAGGCTAAGGTAGGCTCTTTTTCATTAGTGATAGAATATGAGCAACGGGGAAAGCATACACAATTTGTATTTAATGGATATCTTTTTTCCAGGAACGTCTTGCCGAAGAGTTGTCAGTCACAAAAGAGGAATCAGCTAGGCTTATCAAGCAGCTACAGGTTTGATTTCTTAGCTTTATTGCAATATTAATAATGTTGTTTGAAACTCATTTTCTGGAATGCTCCGAGTCATAAAGAAATGTTTGTGTATTAGTTGTTTCTGGATATATAATTCAAGGTGCATCTTGTAAATTCTTTTTCTTTCCATTGATATGATTCCAGGAAGCACACCAACTAGCAGAAGCATCAAAGAGGGAAAACGAGGAACTTTTGGGAAAGCTTTCACGAGCTGATATTGTGGTTGCGGAAGGAAAGAACAGAGTTAAGAAACTTGAGGAAGATAATGAAAAACTCCGTAGAGCACTTGAGCAAAGCATGACAAGATTAAACAGGATGTCTGTGGACTCTGATTTTCTTGTTGACAGGTCAGACTCCCGTTCCTGTAGGATGCTTACATCAACCCTATATTTTTTGCTCTATTACTGGAAAGCTAGCCTTCAAGAGTGGTAATAATACAACTGTTGGTCTCATCTGCAGGCGCATTGTGATCAAATTACTTGTGACATACTTCCAGAGAAACCACAGTAAAGAGGTGCGTCTGTCTATGCCTGGACTTCCAAAACATTAAGTGACTCATTGAGAGCTAAGTAAAGATGTCCCAGTGATGGCTTCAAAATTCCCTCCAGAATTCCCTGTTTAATGATGTACTCTACTATATTTCATGGTAAGAGAGAATTAAACTGCTGTCCTATAAACGTTAATGTACATTTGATTTATCTTCTCCAGGTTCTCGATCTAATGTGTCGCATGCTGGGATTTTCTGACGAAGAAAAACAAAGAATTGGTGTTGCTCAGCTAGGGCCTGGCAAAGGTGTAGTTCGAGGTGTATTAGGCCTTCCAGGTCGGCTTGTTGGGGGCATCCTGGGTGGCGGTGCCCCTGAAGCTCACTCAGCTATGGCATCTGATGACCAGGTAATTGTTGTCCACTGCGTTTACACCATCCTCTCTCTGTCTCTCATGCCCGTACACGTATACATGCACATGACGTGCATAACATGATCATTTGCACACATAATTTGTGATTTCATACCATTATGTGTGTGTTTGATATACGAACATAGACAGTTCCAAGTGTCAATCTCTGATAGTATTTTTTTCTGATTGCTGGAAAATCTCTCTTCCAGTCATTTGCAGATTTGTGGGTGGACTTTCTTCTCACCGAGACGGAAAGGGAAAAGAGGGAGGCTGCCAATAATTCAAATCCAGATCAAAACTCTACAGGAACCACATCCCCTTATGTCAAAACATTACCTCATGGAAACTTCTTGCGACGCGAACCTTCAGATTCAGAGTTTTCAACGGTTCCTCTCACCTCATCAGAAAGCAGTTTGCAAGGTTCATCAAGACTTCCACCAAAATACTGATTATTTATGTAAGTACTAACTGTAAATACACAATTTTTCCACCTGTGATATGCCTCCTAAATGTTCTTTCGATTCTTTGTCAAATTTGTTAAAACTGAGAGAAGCAGCAGCCCTTGGGAGCGTGTATGTAGGGGGGCACTTGTAATACCTGTATGAAGAAATCTACACATTTAAAATGTCTGGTTCACATGATGGCACTGCTCTAGCTCGACTTGTTAAAGAATATTACAAATTGCGTGAATTGTATATATAAACGCTATACAGAAACTATAACACATCATTTTTCATTTATTGGATTTTACGGTTGTAATCATGAGTGTTTGTTTATGGTTTTGGGATGGAGGTTAATAAACGGAGTTTCTTTGTCATCTCAATGAGAAATCCATTTTGACGAAAGGATCAATAAATTTAATGGTGTTTAGGGTTTAAATTTTCTTTTGGGTAACATTAGTCACTTAGTTTTCATGCTCTCATCTGGAAAAGGCCTATCAAACGCTAAGGCGTATTAACAGTAACTGTGAATCCTTGTCACATCCATTTAAAATAGAACTGAAGAATGCGAAGTTAGACTGAAACCCTTAACCACTAGCAAAAACGTATATACTTCAGTATCACGGTTAGGAGTTATGAATCTCCCTATGCTCGTTTCTTGTCTAGTGCTCCCTTGGGTATCTTGCTCAAGATTTTGTGGTCGAAGACTGCATACTGCTTTCGGATCTCATGCATTGCTTTCTCAGTATACGGCTCAATCTTATCACCATACTTCTCGTACAAAACAGGCACGGTGTGCAGCAACACAAATACTATGAATAATAAGAGAAAACAAGACAAGTCAAGCCAAGGACTCAGGATGACATAATCTGTTTTGAGGTAAATAAAGGTGCAAGGATTCTTACTTATATAAGACAATGTCAAGAAGCTGCAGCAGCTGCCCACGATCGAAAGAAACCAAAGACCAAATACAATCTGATAATGAATTCGGGCCTCAATGTCAAATATTGGATGAACAAGTAACCAAGCAATCATGTAAACAGGGGAAACAAGGACATAAATGTGGAAAACACAAATAACTCAAATCACTAGTACTGCAAATGAAACTACTCACCATTGAGAATATTGAAACTTAAACAAGGATTCTTTAAAAGCTAACTAAATTAAAATCTAAAATTAATCACTAGCCAACTCAAACAAGGTTTCATTGTAAAAAAATTGCAATTAAGTTTCACTACTTTCCATCAGCATTATTCATATCCATAGTAAGACTAGCATGCATGCCGGGAAAGAGAACACCTCAGGGTTTGATCACCAGAAAAAATGGTAAGGGTCAAAACATGAGAAAGTTATGTCGCTGTAGGAGTTGAAGATTCATAAAAAGAGAGAGGCCCAAAATCATACCCCAAGGAATTTCTTAAGATCCCTGCCAGATGCAATATATCTCAGCACTGCAAATGCATGATTGATCTCAGAGCAAAGAGCTGAAGCAATTTCTACAAACGGCTCCTGGGGGAGGCGAACTTCTGGAATATGGGGCGGCCACCTGCAGACACATAACAAAATAGGTTCATACAACCGGAACATGACACTTTCAGAGTATGGGTTAACAAGGAAACTGCATGAGCTCACTTGTTGAGTAAAACTGAAGCATTGGACCATAAGAACGAAAGAGACAGCATGAGGATTGCAATGTGACAGACCAGAGTGAGCAAATGGTATTCAAGTAACTCGAAAAACACCCAGACTACCGTTGCTACACCAAGCAGCAAGGCAGATATTTTCTTGTTCCTCCACAAGAACACATCAGCAGCTATAGAATAAATCACCATAAATTTGTCAGGTTTTATAAAAACACTAATCAAATTTTTATTGTAGTAATACCATTTTAGCTAAAGAATTACACCAGCATGAAAGGTCAAAAAATCACTCGAAAGCATTACATAAGTAGCAAGCTAAACGATGAACCTAAATTATTCTACACAGCTCTCAAAAGGAAATTTTCTAAAAATCAATCCAATCTCCATTACTTTGTACCAGAAATGTATCAGAACACAGCTCGTCAAACAGGCATGGTGAAAGGAAAATCACTAACAGAATTGCAAACGTAGACAGGTTTTTAAGCTTGATTTCAATTACAGCTCAATTTTTTCCACAAACTCTAAATTGCTAATTGCGAACTCTCACAACCAAACACAGCACCTTCGCTCAAGTACAGCTCAATTTTTCATCAAACAATCGCCGAAAACATTAAACAAATCCAGAAATTCAGAGGAAATAAACTAGAACAGAAAAGGAAAGCAGATAGGGATACAAAGAGTGAGATCGTGAGACGTACGCTTGCCTCCACCAAAAACCTTGTGAACCGGCTTTTCAGGGCGGAACGCTTGATAAGTCTTCTCCTTGACCGCAGATTCCGTTGCTCCTTTGTCATCCTCTTGCTCAGAGTCAGACGACGACGAAGAAGAACTTGTGTGCACGTCCCCTTCCCCGTCGGCGTCGGCGTCTCCGTCTCCATGAATCTTATCGGAGATTCTATCAGTCAACGACTCCGTTCTAGGATCTGATATCTCCTCCTGCTCCGCCATCGCTGATTGGAGGCGCCGATACAAAATTCGAAATTCCGAATATAGAAAGTCCGAAGAGAAGAATGCTTCTTTGCAGCTAAGTAAAGATAGCAAATGGTAAAGCAGTAATGAGGGAATGATTACCGAGTATGGTTTTATCGTACACACGGGAACCCGAGCCTCGCGTGAGAGAAAAAGAAAAAGTAAGTGAAAAATAGTGTTAGTGGAATAAGAGCATCTCCAATAGCGGCTAGCCCACCGGCTAGCCGATTCGCGTCGCTAGCCGGTCGGTTAGCCGAACTATTGGAACCGGCCAGCGGCATTTCGGCGAACAAACTGCACGCCGATTTCCAGGCGCTGGCCGATGCGCTGGCCGCCATTGTGGCGTGCCGATTGGCGAGCAATCGGCCATAGCCCATATTTTATTTTTTATTTTTGAAAATTTTTGAAAAACTATATATACGCGATTTTAGTTTCATTTTCATTTGCACCTACTTGTTTTAACGGGTTTTCTCTCTCTCTAAATTTTTGTACAAGAGCAACATCGAGCGATGAGTAACGCGGGTGGTAGCAGTGGTGGTAGTAGTGGTAGTGGTGGGGATACTAAGGATTACGAACGGCGGATGAACGAGGCTATAGAGGCCTACATGAACCGCGAGATAGAGCGGTACATGCGAAGGGTCGAACAGCAGGCGGTACCTCGCCCTCCTCCCGCTGTCCACCGCCGAGCAGTGATTGATCGGGATCACGTAGCTGCACATCAGCGGCTATATGATGATACTTCTCAGAGAACCCGCGGTTTCCCGCAAACATGTTCAGGCGGCGTTTTAGAATGCGCATGGAGTTGTTTATGCGTATCGTTGACGCTTTGGAGCGTCGATATCTGTATTTCCGCTTCAGGCACGATGCGGCTGGTAGACCCGGCCACACCCCTATTCAAAAGTGCACGGCGGCAATCGGGCAATTGGCCTACGGAGGCGCGGCAGACATGTGGGATGAGTACCTCCACATCGGTGAGTCGACTGCCCTGGAATGTCTGATGTATTTCTGTCAGGGCGTGATTGCAATTTTCCGTGATTAGTACCTTCGAAGCCCTGCCCCCAAGATTGTCAGAATCTGATGCAGATGCACGGGGAGCAGCATGGGTTCCCCGGGATGTTAGGAGCATAGATTGTATGCATTGGGAGTGGAAGAACTGTCCAACCGCACTGGAAGGTGACATACACGACCGGCTACAAGAGAAAGAATCCCACGATGATCCTCGAGGACGTAGCTAATTACCGGCTGGCATGCGTATTTTGGGGTAGCCGGGTCGAACAACGACCTCAACGTCCTCAACTCGTCGCCCCTCTTCAACGAGCAGTGTCATGGGCATCGATGGGCAGCAATCAAGGGTCCAACGCGTTTGTGGGGTGTTGGCTGCATTGCCGATATAATGTACGCCTGCATTATCTTGCACAACATGATCGTCGAAGACGAAGGCGTACAACTGACTAATTAGGCCAATACGATGAAGCCGGTCCAAGCCACGGAATGGCCACCCCTAACGTACGACGTGGGGTACCTCACGATGAAGCCGGCCGCCTCCAGGCACATGCCGACATGCGCCAAGTGAATGCTCATATTCAACTCCAAAAGGATATAATTGAAGAGTTGTGGGCACGGAAGACTGCACGGCGATAGTTTTTTTCTTTATTATGTAATTTTTTTTAAATGAATGTACTTTTTTTTATATGAAATTAATGAATTTTCCCGTATATGTCTCGTAAATTTAATTCCATAAATGTAGTTGTTTTTTAATTATTTTTATTGCGGCTAGCCTGTGGCTGGCCTTAGGCTAGCCTATTTGATTAAAATGATGATGTGACAGGTGCATTTTTAGTGCTGATAACGTGGCAGGAGAGAGAGTGGCTAGCCTATGGCTGGCCTATTGCCATTGGAGATGCTCTAATGTGTATGGTTATTATTTGTTGAAAACTTTCCGTAAATAAATGTGTTCTATTTTTTGTGGACGGCCAAAAATGATAATTGTGCTTTATTTATTTTTTTGGACGGAGGGAGTATTTCCTCTATCTACTATTCCCTCCGTCCCGCGTTAGGAGTCCCGGTTGAGTCGGACACATGTTTTAAGAAAAAGTATTTGAATACGTAATAAATAAATATTGTAGTGGAGGTTGGGACTCACTTTTAATTGATTGTATAATAAATAAATATTGTGGTGGATAGTTGTAGTGGATGTTGGGACCCACTTTTAACACTTTTTTATTAGTTGTAGTGGATGTTGGGATCCACTTTTAACACTTTTAACACTTTGTAGGCATTTTTTTATTAATTTATCCCAACCGGGACTCCTAAAGCGGGACGCCCGAAATTGATCAACCGGGACTCCTAAAGCGGGACGGAGGGAGTGCTAATTTGGGATAAAATTTCCATTTTTCATCTAAATTTATTAAACTTATATAGTAAGTAGTAATTAAATTGTTAACCAAATTATTTAAATTGATATAACTAGATATATTAAGAAAAAATTGTGGCTGTGTAGATATTGAATGGTCAATCGATCATTAACCAAGCTGATTAGACGGTTATCGATTAAGAAATTATTCCTAATTGAAATCGAATTGAGTAGTCAATCAGCTAGTCTTCAATTAAAACTGTCAAACTGATTGTTTAGTCAGTCGATCAAAAACTATCATAATAAGTTTTTCAAACAAATTTCAGTTCATGCTATTTGTGTAAGAATACAAAGTTCGTCGTTGTGAGGGGGTGCTGTGTTGTTGAGAAATATATTTTGTAATATTTTATTGTTTCACCACAAAATAATTACTCCCTCAGTCCCGGTCCCAGATAATTCGACCCAGTATTCCATTTCGAGTCGTCCCACATAATTTGTCCCATTTCATTTTTACCATTTTTGGTAGTGGACCTCATATTCCACTAACTCATTCCTACCCATATTTTATTATAAAACTAATACTTTAAAAGTAAGACCCACATCCCACCAACTTTTTCAACTCACTTTCTATTAGATTTCTTAAAACCCGTGCCGGGTCAAAGTGTCCCAAATTATTTGGGACGGAGGGAGTACAAAGTAACGTACTATACTAGTAGAATGTCGCGGGTTTGGAAATTTAGATGGATAAGGAGTTACTTTTAACTCTATTCAAATAAATGAATTTTTGCAATTGTGATCTCATTTAAGTTAAAATGAATAAAATGGAATTCATTCATGTAATTCGAAAAACTTTGTTGATGAGAGTTTCACAATTTAATTAATGTACGATGTGAGGTTCTTTGATATAATCGAGCAGTTATTGGTTATAAAATAACTGAAATTTTTCTAAAACACTAATAAGAAGAAAATCAAGATAAAAAATTTCGGTTATTGATTAAAGTATAATTTTCTGCAAAGGTTGGTTTATTTGTTCCTTGTAAAGATGTATGAAATTCAATTTGAAGGTAACTTTTATCCATACTCTTTTATTGATTGTGCCTTGGTGTTGTTTTGGAAAATTCATTAAAAACCCACATATATGTGCTAATTAAGCACTCAAATGAGATGCAATTAGAAGTTGTATTTGTTCGACTAAGTGAACAATATAGAGAGTGGCGTCGCCTCTCCGCTATCAAGAGAGGGAAATGGTAGTTCTCCTGATCGCGCGATTGGAGCTGAGTCGAGTAGATGGGGTATATGCATGGAGGCAGCGATGGCAGCAGTCCTATTGATTGTTGTTGTTGGCCGAGATGGGAGGGGAAGCGACAATAGTGGCACGGACAAGTGTTGTTCAACGATAAAGAGGGAGAAAGACGAGAGATGCAACACAAGAGCGATAAGGAGTTGAAACTACGTTATTTCCTACTTTACCAATTTACTACCTAGCAACGACATTTTTAACATATACGACATTCTCATAATCTTATTAATTATCTATATCATTTATATGAATATACATGAGACCCATTATCCAAAGTTTTGTGATTTTAGCATTAATATTGGCATTAGAACAAGTCAAAATATAGTATACTAATGTTTTCAGCGTGGAATCACAATTTACTAAAGATGGTAAGTTAAGCAAATTGGAATCAATAAATGCATTGAAATAAAGTTGAAATTACATGGTATAGAGAGATAATTAGAATAGTTAAATGATAGTAGTAGTATATTAGAGAGGCAAGTTATTAGCAGAAGTGAGGGAATGAAACTGTTTAAGAAGAGGAGTTAGAGAGTGCATGAGCTTCTCAGATGGATGGTTGTGAGTTCCCTCGTAGGTTGTCATCACAATGCTGCTGTCTTTGCTTAGCCTCTCTACTTGTTTCTTCACATTGCACGTGTGATGTGTGCACCGGTAATAGCTTCTACACACACACCATCAAAACAATTTTCAATAAGAATATCAAATAGTTATGACATGATGCATACTCTCCGCAATTGACTTCCTCTAATATTTTTGCATTTCCCTTTACAATAATATTGTTCATATACTACTATCAGTTGGTATGTATACATGAAAAAATTACATTATAACAACATTAGTTAAACATGCATACATACGTAGTGATTGCTCTCTAGACGGCATGGGGTGCGGGGAAGGCCAAAGGTGGGAGGATATTTTGGCAAAGTCCGTTTGCAAAAAGTTTATACCTCTCAAGTTTTCTTTCACCATTTGGTAGGCCATTCGAAATAGAAGAAGTGGTTGGGCTTAAACAGAAGCATGACGTCTATCAAGAGTGCAATCAAATGGATGGCTAGGGAGAATATATAGGGGTTCAACAGTTGTACAGAAGGCGAATTTGGTGAACTTCACTTGGAAGGCTAGAAATGCCCTCATTTTTTATGGCAAGGCGTTGGACGTGCAGAGACTTATATTCCAAGTGAAGAATGAGGAGGATTATCATATTACGTTGGAGTCATCTACTAGTACTCTTTTATCTTTATCTTCTTGGGGATTTTTATCCTATTGGGTTTTTTTTACCAAGAGGTTCTAATGAGGCGCGACCTCATATTACATGAGATTCTGTGAATGGCTTCACTTGTTTGATTGAAGACTATCAGCAGCCTGACGATGAGCACATCTTCAAGTGTAGTTTTTCACTATATCTAATGTACTTTAATTGAGGCTTTGTAGCATACCCTTGGGGTGGGGATGCCCAAGTTCATTTATGTTTATCATATCGACTGTTTAGCTTGACTTGATATTCGGGTATGCCCGGAATAAAGTTGCACACCATCCGCCTTGTTAATAGAGGAACTTCTTTTTGGCACGGAGATTAAGAATAGTGTGTTAAGTGGATGGTGAATAAAGTATAAGAGTTAGAGAGAAATACCTTTTGCCAAAAATAAGAATGACTCAATTATATTAGAATTTCCTAAAATAAAATAATGACTTAGTTAATATGGAACGCAGGGACTATCATTTTGGTTTGATATATTCAATTGATTTATTCATAAAAAGAGGTAGCTACGGCCAAACCCGTATAAATATGGAGTAACATTTACATCACTCCCAAAATATTAAAAATAATGTATATTCATATTAAACCATTTAAACTATACAGAATACTATTGCCCGTGATGGATTTTAATTTTGTCACGTTACCAAAAATTAGTTTAGTTTGTTCATCAACTTTGATTTCTTTTCGGTGTGGGTGAAACTAAAATTGTGAATCGTAATTCCTAATCAAAATACCAATAAGAAGATGAATTTATGTTGCATATAATCATAGTAACAAGTTGACTTCAAATGCATCATGACTTATATATGTGGTTTGTATCAATTTGAGTCTCCAATTTGATTATTTGAATAAAAATGAAATGGAAACATGAAGAAACTCACCGAGGGAAGGTGCTATTCTTGAGAGATTTTTGGCCATATTTTCTCCAGCGATAGCCATCATCAAGTATATCCTCTTGGCTCCTCGTCTGAAACGCAAACCGCTGCCCATAATTTCCTCTTTCATTTCTGCTACTACCAACCTCAATTTTAGGCACAAAATTTCCCAACAATTTCTGATCCATTTCTGGAAAAGGATTTTGAGAAAACTGAGATGGGTGTTGTTGTAACAGCGGTGGTGGGTCCATGATGGGGAGGAATCTAGCTAGAGGGAGATGGGTTTGAAGTTTATTTATTGTACTGTAATAAACTCATGAGGCCAACTAAATTCAACTAATTTCGGTTCAACTGCCATATACGTGCATGCTTCTCTCTAGGTCTAACGTTATTTACAAAGCATCAATTTCTATTATTTATGTTATGTCTGTGTGTGGAGTAATAGTTTGATATTAATCCTGTTACTACACCCTCCTCACGTGACTCGATATATACTCCATTTGATTTCCCAAATTATCATAAGAAATGTGTTTATTTATGATGTGCTTCTACTTATTCAAGTTATACTATTAGTATTGTTTTACAAGATTATACATGTATTATGAATTCGGAAGTGAATGAAATTCGACGACGTGGATGTTTTGAATGCATTTGCGTGCAAGCATCATATAATTTTATTGCAATCATTCTTATTTTTTAATGGCTCATTTAGGTGAACTATATACTAGTAGTATAAGTTATCTAGAACCCATGCAATCAGTGAAACAAATTTGTTTAACAACATGTAATGAATTATCATCTTTAACTTTTGAACTCTAATATTATTCCCAAAAACCGTGTTGTCTCAACAATAAAATAAACAGTACCTTATTCCATACACACTATTTTCGAAAATTCTTTTTCAGGCATTCAATATTCTTTGGAAGTTGGATACAATCTCAATGCATGTGCTGTAATCTGGTTTTACCCTTATTTTTCACATCAGAGGCAATTTCTGGATCCCAAGAATTACAGACATAAGTGATGAGCCTAAGGGAATTATTACAATTCTTGAAACAACTAAAATATCCTAACACCTTTAACACGGTAGAAACATATCAAACAGTTCCATCTTTTTTTTTTCCTGAAGCTGATAAAAAAGCTAGGATAGCAAAGAGTAGAAATATTATCAGCTGATGATCATCTTATTGAGGTATTCAGCATGCTGAGGAAAATACTCCAATAGCTCATTCTTTGTCACCCATAAGTAATCTTCACACTTTCCGATCTTGAGCTTGCTCGTTGCGATGAGTTGACTTTTGAAAAAGAAACGCTGCCAAATGACAAAATATAGCAATATATGACGCCTTTATGAATGGTGTCTTGGCTCTCTATATAAATCAGCTACGTGGAGTATTCAAAGTAAAACTCGAATAATATAACAAAAAAGAAAATGGCTGGAAAAGACACGGCAAGTACCTTGGAAGGTGCATCGACCTTGTCATTTTCTGCTGGCTGAATAACTGTATGGCCCATTGGAGCATTTCCAACAAAATAAGTTTTCGAAAGATCCCCCACCACAGATTCTAAAGCAGATTCCGCACACTGCAGATATTTCAGTTCCAGTGATTTTTTTAACCAAACAATTTGAAAAAACAGAAACTCCAGCCAAAGGAGAAACGTGACGAACCATAGCTATGAGGGGGAAGCTGAATTACCTTGCGTAGTGTTGGTTCAGAGTCGTAAACCTTCTCGGGAAAGTGCCACACAGATGTTCTATTAGAATCATATGAAGAACCATACAAAAGAAGATAGAGTCTTCGGTCAAGTGCTCTCTGCAGTGACCTGTATGATAATAAATATACATTTGTTACTGCACTAGCATATGCAGCGGTGCACACCATCATCTACAAAACTTATTTGACCATATATCAATCTCTGAAAAACTAGTAGAATTGGAAGACAAGCACATGAGTACGTACTACAGGGCAATATGATCTTCATTTCAGAAATAATAGAGGGGCTGGTGAAAACGAGATTCATCTGCAAGAGAACAAGGCTCGAGGATCTACTTTCAGCACTTAGAATTTGTCCAATTCGACTATGCATACAGAATCACAAGCAATCACCACCAATATTCACCAACATGATTTTTTAAGCCAAATATATACTACAGCAATGAGCATTACTTTTTATCATTGGTTTTATCTGCTTCAGTGATCCGTGGAGCCGGCGTATACTCAATATGATGATCTCCTTGTCCCCTGCATGTCATAGTCAATGTATAGATAGATTTATAGGAAAGTTAATAAAACAACTTTAACCATATAAACAGTTGCCAACAAGCATATCTCAGATCAAACTAAACAGAACAGCAAACATGAGATAGATTCTTTCATTTGATGCATCCAATGAACTGATGGAACTCGTCTTTGACTATACTCCATTAATAATCTTACGTTGAATTTACATGCTCAGACCAAAAATTGACCATCTCACAACTATACTCTATCAGCATTTTGTGCAAAGCACTTTTGTTGAGAACTCTACAGATTAAGCAAGCAACCCAAACTCTAATCCAAGACATTCAGCAAATGCTCTAAATAGTTCTTCACCACTTCTTTTAGTATGTGTAGAAGACAAATATGTCATATTACAGTGAATAAATAATGCATTTGATACAATAAAAAAATGACAACATTAGAAGATTGGTTACAAACTACAGACCTATTGAAGAACCATAGTGAAAATAGGAAACATAAATGGTATACCAGAACAACCAAAAAGAGAGTAAAGTAAAAGAGAAAATGTACCTTGCATTGGATTTCTGCAAGAACGTATCAGGATATTCTTTTCTATACTGCTGTTGCCATCGGAACCTAAATTCAAATCCAGTTCCCATACATCATCATTTATTACAATAGCATCTCAGCTAAATACTAGTAATACTGGATGCAGAATCAATATTTTGTATATGCATCCAACTGCTAGTTCTCAGAGCAATTCTATGAATTAACAACTCCAAATACTCCCTTCTTCACTCGCTAAATAAAATCCCCCTTCACTAGCCAAAATTCCTGATTCATTGCAACCTCCGGCCTCGCTAGTTAGAGCAATATGCTATTTAACAAACGACATTAAATTATAGGAATAGCTTTCCCATTTCATCTCATTGCCTACGAGATGACTAGAGCAAGCAAGTAAATCAAGCGAATAAAAAACAAAGAAATGCTTACGAGAATTCCTTAAATGCATAAACGATAGGATCGATTTTCGGTATCACAACCGGAAGCCTCTCGAACAGTACGGAAGCAACGATCTTCTCACCGCCGCTCTTGGACAGCGATGTACAGAAGCCACGCGCAGCCGTCAGAAACGGTCGAGCTAGTAACCTCGAGTACTCCACAGTTCGGTGCATTTCCTCCGATCTGAAACTGATAACACGAGCAATGATAAATCTGACCTTAAAAATGTGAGATCCTTAAAAATGCTGAATAATCTATATTGTAAATTGGATAGCACCTTCTCTTTTTATTTAAAAAAATCTGCACAATTATATTTTTAAAATTTTTAATATAGCAGCTAAATAACTGAATCCCTCGGACAACCACATTCTAGTTTTCTAAGTTGAGAAAAAAATAGCAACTATCAAATCCATAATAATCCTAGTTGTAGATAGAAATATAGAGCTAACTCCAGATTCGGAAAAGAGTTTATTCAACACATCAGCTGCTCAGCTTAATAGCATCATAGGCTCATGAGCCAATTTGATATAAGTTCGTAACCTATTTGATATCAACAATAGTTTGAGACTGAAACATGATCATCTATACATTATATAATCAAAATTGAACAAATGATTTAATGAAATTGCATTTCATTGATTATAATGTAATTTCTATACAAATTGTATCATTAAGCCATTAAGTAATCATTAAATATACAAATGCAACTTCCAATATTTGCTTTAGCAAGTATTTTGGTTGAGCTATAGGCTCATGAGCCATATCAAATGCTCCAACTTTTGACTAAATTCTCAACTTAAATATGTAGATACTCAACTCATCTACTACCTGAATTCATAACTAAACCAGTTTTGCAAGAAGCAAGGTTTTTTTTAATCCATTTGGTTCATACACAATTACACATACTTGCACCAATACTGGTGAGCGTTAGATATGTTATTCACATTGAGCTTTAGATATGCTTAGAAAACAACAAATGTTCATATCACAGAGATGAATGAAGAAGGTGGGTGCAAGAACTATTTTAGAATTCTAATTGCTATAAAGCACCAGAAATAGGAAAATTAAATGTTAGCTGAAGACGGAACTCGGCAGTGGTCCGTCGTAGAGATGGGCGCGGTGCCGGAGAGGGGCTAGCGATGAGCTCAGAGATCTGATGGGTCAGGAAGTTTGAGTGAGGGGGTTTTTGTTAGAGATATATGCATACTTAGTTATAGGGTTTATCTTTGATTAGTTTTTTAGATGTAAAATTAGTTGATATCAATCACACACCTAAAACATTTTTGGATTTTCAATGGAATAACACTGTATTTGGTGTTACTGCAAAATTTTTATGAGATAAATACTAAAAAAATTGTGTAAATTTTAAATATAGTGTAAATATTTGAAGTAAAACTATTTATTTTATGAATGTACTAAAAATGAGTTTAAATTTGGCGTAAATGATTGAAGAGGGACCGAGTCAGTGATTCAAAAAATCATAACTTAATTTTTCCATCCAAAAAAATAAAATAAATGGTTAAAACCTTCAAAAGATCTAGTGTAGATACAAGAAACTAAAATTAATACCTCCTCTTAACTAGCAACTCGTATTTCTATTTAGCATATCCATGTATATACTGGCAACCTGAAAACCTGAAATGAGTTATTTCTTTTTTTTTTAGTGAAATATAATATAAATATTATATCTTCTTTCATATTTTCTCATTTTACTTCATTTTTATATCCTCTCTACATTTACTCTCTTAAAATCATTTTCTTAAATCTCGTGTAAAGAAAACGTCTCACTTATAACGGAGAGGAGAGAGTATAGAAATGACAAATTTGGAAAAGAAAAGGAATTCTATATAAAAAATAAATTCAATGATTAGTTTTATGTTTTTTTTCATTCAAACGGAACGAAGAATTGAAATTTGCCATATTTAACTAAATCAAACCAAAATCCAACAACAAATCGAAAATAATTTATAAGTAAAATATAAATAAGAATTAAGAGGGTGAGCATGCACATAGGTGCTCGTCGGCAAGAGCAGGCGCCGTGCCGTTGGCAAGAGTAGACCCCTGCTCGCCGTTGTGCTCTTGCCAACGGCACGGTCCTGCTCGATGCATAGAGCACGGTCGTGCCAACGGCAAGAGCACGAGCAGCGACGTGACATGCTCTGATTGGCCGTTGGTTTATCATTTATTTATTTATTTTATTGAAAAAAATATGAAAATTTCAGATTTAATAAAAATATTTTTCCACTTCCCAATAAAATATATCCATTTTTCCACACTTTAATTTATTTTATTTATTATTTTTATCCCAAAATTCACACTTTCATCTATAAATACTTCCATTTCAAAAAAAAAACACTACACCAAACAACTCTCTCAACCTTAAATTTTAGGATTTTAATTATGTAAGTTTTAATTTTTAGGATTTTAATTATGTAAGTTTTATTTTTAAAAATTTTAATTATGTACTGTAATTTTTATTTTTAAAAATTTTAGTTATATAATTTTTAATTTTTTAGTAAATTGTAATAGTATTTCGAGTTAATGCATTTTAATATTGTGGAAATATTTTTAGTAATTGAAGTATTTAAATTGAATAATAGAATGATGGGACCCTTGAGCAGACTTTTGCGGAAGAGCATGGATGTGGATGTTGTGCTCTTATGAAAAAGCAGGGAGTAAAAATGGATCCGAGCCTACTTCCATGCTCTTGCCAAAGAGCATGGATGTGGATGCTCTTACTGCGGGCAACCATCTTACTCATCGATCTAATTATGTAAACCAAGTAGTCTCTATCATTTTTCATCATTATTTCAATCTAAAGGACTAATTTATGGGGTAATAAGTATTACTCCTTCGGTCCTTTCGTTCTATAACAGTAGATGCATTTTTTTTACACGAAAATTAATAAAAACGTATGTCATGTACATATTAAATAAAAAGATAATAATGTAGGAGAAATGAAAGAGTAGATATAATAAAATAAGAAAAGAGAAAGGTAAGAATGGAAAAATATGTTACTATTTTACTAAAAAAATGAAAACTCTACGGAGCATTATAGAACACCTAAAATAAAAAAATGAGTATTGTGTATGAGTCAACTTTTCTCTGTGTGTTACTTTAGACAGTTTTAGAGCTTCGCGAGCTCGGAGTATTAAAAAATTGATTAGGAGTACTATTTTTTTTATTAATATCAACAATCTATAGTTAAAGTTAAGCACTTGCATGAGTCACTTACCTTTGTTCAAAAAAATAATCCCATTCTCAGTTTAAAAAAAATAATTTCATTCGTAAATGACATGAGTTTTAGTGAAAAATTAATAAAGTAAGAGAGAGAAGAAGAAAAAATTGATAAAGTAAGATACATAGGTAGAAAAAATAGATAAAGTAGGAGAGGGAGGAGACAAAAATGGAAAAATGAAAGATAAATTTTTCATATTTAAAAATGAGGCTATTTTTTGTGGATATCCAAAATGGTAAATAGAAATATAATTAAAATAAATCAACATCATGTTGCGCTGAGTGATTGAGCCAAAAATGTGCACAACATTCAGGTGCTAAATGCCCTGCCACAACATATGAACACGACAGCGAGTGCTCAAACAGCTTCATGTTAATAAATTGATAGAATTAGAGACGAAACAGTGTAACTTGATAGAACAAACAGCTTATGTTATTGTGCTGTATCTGTCGGAAAAACATCATAGTTTAACAGGAATGTACGATGTTCACAGTTCATGTAAGGTACAATTCCAAAATCAGAGTTAAATTCATTACGACAAAAAAAAAAAAAACCTAGCACTTAATTTTGCGATAGGGATGCTAATTGTAACACAATATGTAATCAGACGAGAAAATTTATCGTGTTCTAGTTTATTCTCTTCAGAGTATGTTAAAAACTCTAAGATTTGGTATAAAAAAGAAAGGAAATTAAAAAAGAGGCTTTTTCCCTTTGAGCAGGCCTAGTAGATGATCCATAACATGGCTACCTCCATCTCTCAGACCAGAATGCATGTATTCATTTGTGATCCACAATCTGATCCCTGCTATCAAAGGAGTCGTTTCCATCACTAGCTTGAAGTTTACATACATATCTTCGTAGTAAACTGCAGCAGCAACAGGGACCTGCATTTGATCAAGCACGTCTCAACACTCTGCTCGTGTCTCATTTCTATCCTTATTAAAGCAGACGAGTCCACAAAATAGATTCAACTATCAAAAGTACAATGTAGGGAGATTTCAGACCTTGTTATTTTTCAATGTGGCAACATCGTACAAAGGAGGCCAGTCCTTTTTCTCGGCCAATAAATGAGCAGCCTCTTTCAGAGGCTTCAAGGCTTGCATTTCATCGAATATCCATGGAAATATCATCTGCAGAAACACAATAGTTACAAGTTTAATTAGTGGCAGAATGCAGAGTACATAGTGATTGAGTTCTAACATGCTATATATACTTAAATTCATATGCTCATAAGACAGGGAAGAAAGATGTTAGTAACAGGGATCCTAATGAAAAATGAAGAGTGTGGATCACTGTTCTATGTTTAAACTTTTGAATAGTGGCTAGTGAAAATACTTCTGTTTCGCACCTCTCCAGTAAACAGCACCGGACGTCCTTCTTTGATGGCCTTCATTGCATCAAACTGACTCTCATTTTCAGCTCTTATCCTGTGAGCAGACCAACTTGAAGAAGCACCCTAAACCATTCAGAATCAAATTAGATCCTAAAGGGAATTGTGCTTATTGTAACATAAAGAATGACTAAAATCCACATGTTCCCAACAAGAAACACATTTACCTGACAGTAAATGGACTCATGCATGAGAGCATATAGAGGATTACTATCAAAATCCAACCACTTCTCATACTGCAATATGAACAAATAAGTCAATATATTGGTTCGATAATAGTGCACAGACCAATATCAATGCATTTAGAACTTACTGCATTTAGAAAGACATAACTAATTCTCTTTGGGGCACCTGGAACTAAAATAGGATCCCATACTCTCTCCAACCTACAGGCAACAGTATAAAAGAAGCAATTAAGACTCCAAAGAGCACATCAAGAAGGTTTACGAACTAATACGTTGAAGGCTGACTTACATATAATGCAAACGTTCAAAACCAGTACTTGATCCTAAACCCGCCAAACCTAAAAGCTGTAATCCTCGTGGTGTTAAGATGCCACCAGATGGAAGAGGTACCTTTATGCAAACACAAGGAAAAGGGTGAAGATAAGAGGTGAAAATTTTCTGAAGGGGAAGGATAAGGTTTAGAAATTTTCTCACCCCACCACCTTCAGATTCTGCTAAATATTTTACAATTTCTTGGACAATATGTATATCTTCAGGAAACCTCTGGTAATACTTCTCATTCTGCTTCACAATCTGATCAAAACAAGCTCTGTAAACAGCATCCGCAGTGCATCCACTTCCTATTGGAGGGACTCCACCAGTTAAAAGGACTTGCCTCAGTCCTTGTGGAGCAAAACTTAGGTAAGTCACAGCACAAAAACCACCATAACTCTGCAGGGATGAAATCCATGATGAAAATTTAAAACATACACATTACAAAAGAAGATATTTGCATTACACAAAATATTCTTTTTCTCTTGGAGATATGCAGCAATATCTTTTGTAAGGGTCTTTCTGCTATCAATGATGTCACAAAGCAGCGGTGTTGCAATATGTTAGTTTTCTAGTAAATGAAGTGTGTGATAAAAAAAAATGTCTGTTTATGCATATGCATGCTATGTTGATAAGCCTATTCTAATATAAAAAAGAAGGTACTTTCTTACCTGTCCCATCACCGTCCATGGCCTAGAATCAGGGACGAGCCTTCTGCGAACAAATTCAGCATCCCTCACTATGTTGTCAGCTCGGAAATGTTTCAAGTAGTCAACCAACTTCTCAGCAGATTTAAATTGCGACATCGAAGATGTTGTTAAAGGTGTCGATAAGCCTGTTCCTCGCTGAAATTTAAACATTTTAGCCAAAAACAAGACAAACTGTATCAAGCACACACACCAGAAATGTAATGGTGCTTCAAAACATGCCTGGTCCAGTAAAACAACGCGATACTCTTCACATGCTTTGCTTATCCATCCACCAGCTTCAGCTGGTCGCATGCACTCAAAACCTGGGCCTCCTTGCAAGTACAGTAAAAAGGGGAGATCTAGTTCTTCCTTCCCAACTGCAGAATGCAATGTTCATCAGTACTGAATGGTGTGATGAAGAGAAGCATGTTAAAGATATTGCTAAATTAGTACTTCCGTATTGAAGACTCAGGTGACATCCAATAAAATAAGAGTGAATGTATAACAAAAATACAATAATTCATCTCTTGAAAAGGCTGAACTTATTTAATGTAGACATATTCATCTTGAAACACAATAAACATGTGTAACCAAAATCCTAGTCCATGACAGTTTCATGAAACCATTGAAAGAAGATAACATTTAACAGCTTTATATGTAAACCACTCCCACATTCATCATTGCTATGCACTCACAACACGTAATATATGTTATCGATCCATTCTGGAACATACTTACTTACAGGAAGTCTTCACGTTAAATTGATATTACAGAAAACATACTTACTTGAACTAGTTTTTTTTAAAGATGTTGAACTAGCACTTCTTAGAATCACTGAATGAAGTAATTGCAGTTAAGAATAAAAGAAACAGGGAAAATGTTCATGCTTCAGTTCTGACTTTTGCCAAAGAAATTTACTTTGGAGCACAATTTTGGTTGTCTTTACTTCATAATCAATTGAATTTGAGATTCAAACGGAGATTGTAAGTTTAACTCGATATTTCCAATTTCAAACTAATGATAGCCAATTCAATGTGTACCATCTCTTTTGCCTGGTGGAAGCAGAGTAACAGTAAACTGTTCAGTATATATATCCAATGCTGCTCAGAACATACAGCTGATCGCTCATTTCTTCACACATTCAAAAAAAAAAAAAAAAGAATTGCTGCAATCCCCAAGGGGGAAGTAATCACAAACAAACATGTCAATATAAGAAAATTCAATCAACAAAGCAACAAACAACAACAACAACAACACAGCGGAGGCAGCGATATTAGAATCAGTAATTACCACCAACGACTTCGCGGACAAAGACGGAGATCTTCTGCGACGCAGGATCAGAGAGAGAGTAATCGAGAGGCACGGTGAATCTGTGGTTCCGGAGGCGGAGGTCCGGCACTGAGAACCAACCGCTCGTGATGCGTTCGCCGGCGGCGGCCATTGATGATGCGATTCCGGCGACCGGTCTTGTTGAGGAGTGGAAGTATAAAAAATTGAGCAGAGGTCGGAGTGGAGATGGCGAGAAATATGGAGAAGCAGACGGGATAATACGGAGAGAGTGGAGTGGTGGTAGCAATAATAGGGGTGCCCCGATCGCCCGCATCCTTTTTTTTTTAGCTCGAGATGACCGACGTTTGACTAAGACAGAGAGAAGGGAATTGCTGCGTGTGGAGGTGTGCAGGATAGGGTTGTAAAAATTGGTTTTGTAAATTCGTCGCTCCACTTGTCATAAGGTAGTTAAGTCGTATTCCAGGTTTATCTAAGATAATTAGGTCATTTTATTTTTTGATAAAAAACTTTATTCTCTATTATATTTTACGCTCTATTACTATATTCTCTCTCTTATTTTTCTTTTTCCATTTTAACCTTTAGAGCATTCACAATAAGGCGTCGGTCGGCATCCATGCAGGGAGACCGCCGATCTCAATTTTTTGGGGATTTTTTTCACCCTTATATATACACCTCATTGCTCTCCATTTCATTCGCACTTCTCATTTCTCTCCATTACAAATTTTCTCTCTCTAGCAATAAAATGAATCCTGATAACAACTTCCCGAACACCGGCGAGTCAGCATCCCCCGGCGTTTCCCAGTTTCCGGGCAAGTCGCAGTTTTCCGGCGGGTCCCATTTTCCGGGGGAACAAACCAATTCCCCGACTGCTACCCTCCGTTCCAAGGCAGCTACGCCGGTGCCAAGAGACCACTCAACCCCCTCTCGCAGTATGGGAACAATGTCTATCGGCCCAATATGGACGGGATCGCCGATCGATCAGGCGACGCTATCCCAGCGACCAATCCTATCTTCAGTACCGACGAGTTCTTGTCATACTAAGATATTTTTCCCTACAGAGAGAATCCTCAGCCGAGGGAGGGAAGGGAAAGGGGAAGGCACCTCTCAGTGAGTCGTCTTAGCCCGATGGCCGGTCGAAGAGGATTAACTACACTCTGCATGAGTCGCTTGCTATTGCGAACATTGAGTCGACGTGTCATAAGACCCGATTGTGTAGAACATGTAGACACAAAGAGGGTTTTGGGGGGGTGGGGTCTCGGCTACATACGCCCTCAGTGAAGCCTATTGAGGCAAAGGCCCACCACAGGGACCAGCTCTGCAAACATTGGGACCAGATGAGGGCCGACATTACCAAATTCCTTGGCATCTACAAGAACAACCTTCGAACGATGACCAGCGGCCAAAGTACGGACGATGTGAAAAAACTGTCGCTGCGACAGTTCTCCCGAAACAAAATTTTTTCTCAATCCAAGTACTGGGAGGTGTGGCAGATCCTGAAATAGGCCCCTAAATTCCAGATGGAGTTGGTGCCGAACGCCCTGAAGCATAAAGTTTTTTTATTATTTTAATAAAATATGTTCAATTTTTTTAATGTATATTTTTCTTCAATTGATTTGATTTTGGTTATTTTACTATTTGATAAATACCAACAATTAAAATAAATTATAGAGATATAGTGTTGAGATGAGCCGAGAATAGGTTAGACTCTGGAGGATAAAATGTGATGTGTGCCAAATGGAAATTGGAGATGGGTTGAGGAATGAAGGTCCACTATTATGAATGATCTTAATCCATGAATTTTTTTAATTTCGTATCCAAAAGAAATTGGAACTCAACATTCCACCTTTTTTTTTACCATTTAAAATGACAATTTTCTATATTTAGAAATAAACTCTTTCTTCTCTTATCTCATTGAAATGTTCAATTATCTTTTTCTCATCTATCGATCCTCTATTCTAATCTAAAGTGCAAGTTGGATGAAAAGACCTTGATGTCCTTTTTGGAGAGAAAAATGAAAAAATGGAGTGTCTTATATCCAAAAACAATTGGACAAATAATGACCTAAAAAAATGCTAGCTTCTTGAAGAAGTTTTAAAACACATTTAAAATAGTGCACTACCATTATTTTTTTTTATAATTAAGTTATTAAATTTATATATTAATTAGCCTTATATTTGGGTTAAAATTGGTATTATGTTAGAGAGCTTAATTTGCATTCCATTTGTTTAGGTTAAAATTGAGATTTAATCATTTATTGCAATACTTTTTCTCCGAATTAATTCACAAGCTAAATGACAACACAAATGTGTAATGTTTACAATTTTCATCCTATATTTACTCAATTAAAGTTTTTAATTCTTAATTTTAATTTGTATTTAATTAATTAAATGATACTACTAAGTTTATAGATTAAACTACGTAATAAGATGGAATTATATATATTTAAAATTAAATCTAACTTATAAAGTTTGCATAACTTCTTAATATAAAGAGTATTGTAAATTGTCACATTATTCAAAACAAACAAGATGCATAAAATATTATCGTTATTTAAATTATAATTTACTTTTTATACGTATATGTGGCGGGAAGTAAGAAATTTATTCTATCCATTATAAAAAATCATTTAGTCTTTGGTCATGTATATCAAGTTATGCTATGGTGTGAAATTAAACAGAAGAAATAAATACTCAACTAAAATATGATTATTAGATAATATAAATTTTCTAACTTGACTTCTCAAAGAAGTTTTAAATTTTTATGATTTAAATTATTCATATATCTAATGTGGATATGTTAATTTTTTAGAAATTAAGCTATTAAATTTATATATCAATTTACCTTTTATTTGGATTAATGACTTGCATGGCATCGTCAATAAACATCTTTACTCACAATATTTTCTTTATTTGTATATCTTATTCTAATTAACTCATATTCTTTGATCATTAGTCACACATCTTATTTTTATCATTAATTTTATTATTTTTACTCCACTTAGATTATAAATCAAAATTAAGTAAATGTTTCATTTATTAGGGAATAGTAAAATTTTCATTTAGAGTGAGACAAGATAAGTACTCCCTCCGTCCCAGATAATTCGGGACACTTTGACCCGACACGGATTTTAAGAAATCTAATGAAAAGTGAGTTGAAAAAGTTGGTGGGATGTGAGTCCTACTTTTAAAGTATAATAAAATGTGAGTAGGAATGAGTTAGTGGAATATGAGTTCCACTACCAAAAATGGTAAAAGTGAAGTGGGACAAATAATGTGAGACGGCCCGAAATAGAATATTGGATCGAATTATCTGGGACGGAGGGAGTGTATTTTATTTTTTTAAATCTGATGCCTCTAAGAAAATATGGATGAAGGATTAAATATGCTTGAATATTAAGTGGGAGAGGTATCCCCTGCCATGCTTGAAAATGCAGCAAACAAAGAATGAAACGCAAGAGAAAAGATGGTGGGGCCTTTTTTTTTTTTTTTAATATAGTAGGGGTATTACTTTATTCAATATACTCCTACTATACTTAGTACATGTAGTACTATTAAAAGTTATTTTGCCAACATTTTTTAAATGATCATATTGAAAAGATTAAAGACCAAAATTAGTCTTAACATATGGTCATTTTACGTTTTTGGTCCTAAACATTATCTTTTGGATTTTGTGGTCCTAAATATATGGAAATTTGATCATTTTAGTCCTCCGTCAACAGGGTTTAATCCCAATTTTGACCAAATTAAACTTTTATTTTGATTTTTTAATCCCTAATTAATTCCCTAATTATTTTTACACTTAAATTTTATCTTCTTCCTTCCTCTTATCTTTCATCTTCTTCCTTCCTCTTTCTCTCAAACCCTAGTTATGAAATTGAAGTGTAAAGATGAAGAGGAAGAGGAAGTGACTCAACTTATTTTTAACACAAGTATACCCGCAAGTGTACGGGGCTAATGTAGCAAATAGTAAGCAAAGAGTATCGTATCCACAGAGACAATGAGTGTCAACCTAATTACCACGAACCAACCTCAACTACTATCTAGATGAATCGGAAAGTTCGGATTTTCTAAATCTACTTAAAAGCAAGGTAAAAACAATTAAAAACAACTAGAGAACTAAAAGCAAATAAGAAAACGGATGTAGATCAAAGATGAGAAGGGTAGAATCCTACGGGATCGATAACAACTATCCTATGCTATATCCACACGAAGCTCTTTCGAAGACGAAGAGAATGGTATGCATTACATGCGAATCGGACTTCAAAATCTCCAGAAAAGCTGTCTCGAACATTGAGCAGCTGCACATCCACATATTTTGTACATTTTTCTACACATTCTTCGCAAAATGGTCAAAATACCAACATAATAGAGAAGTAGCTATAACCATGTCTCAAAGTACACAATATATGATCAAAACCAAGTAAAACTACCCTCTAAAATCATGTAAAATCCAAGTGAATCAGGAAGGGAAAATTCGACACGAACATGAATTCCAAAACAAACTCGAACTCGTCGAGCTCGTTGTGCAAGAGCACGCCGCCGCAGTCGCCGGTGGTGGCGCCGCCGTCGAGCCCGGCCGGGAGGAGGTGGTGGTGCTGATAAACCTGAGGTGCGAGACGGGCGGGGGAGGAGAGGGGAGCAACAAGGGGCTGTTGTAGGAGAGGATATCGCAGGGGATGAAGGAGATGGGATACAAACGGAGTGCGAAGAGGTGTAAGGAGAAATGGGAGAATATAAATAAGTATTTTAGGAAGACCAATGAAAGTAGCAAGAAGAGGTCTGTGAACTCGAGGACTTGTCCGTATTTTCATCAGCTCAGCTGTTTGTACGGCGACGACACGATTGTTGTGCCTAACGCCGCCGATGCGGTGACGGCGGAGATTGATCAGTAGTTGTGTGATTTGGGTTGCTTATTCCTTTTCCTCTTCCATAACTAAGGTTTGAGAGGAAGAGGAAGGAAGAAGATGAAAGATGATAGGAAGAAGAAAAAAGAAAGAAGAATAAACTAAAGAAGAAAAAAAGAAATAAGAAAGGAAGAAAAAAAAAATCATATATTTGGTTCTATTTAATTGAATTTCCAAAATATCCTTCATAACAAAAAAATTACTACATGTTTGGTACTTAGGGTTATTTTTGTCATGGAATACCAAAAACGATATAAAATAAATATCAGATACGCGAAAGTGATTATTTTTGTCATGGAATACCAAAAACGATATAAAATAAAAATCAGATACCATTTATGTGCGAAAGTGAATGATCAGGTACAATTTATATATTTTGGTAGTTCACTAATTAAATTTATAGTACTGATATAATAGGTTGGAGAAGATATTCTGTTCCACTCCTCATGCTCCACTCCTCGTACACTACTCAAGCACAGCGCAGTGTACTTCCTAGCGCTGGCCTTGTCAATTCCCAGCCATGAGGTTTTCCCTAAAACCTCTAAAACCTCCGGCCGCCTCCACTCTCCGTCGTTTCTCCGCCGATCCGCTCGCCACGCCAACAGCAGATCCATCCTGCCCCATCTCGGAGACGCTCTCACTTCTCCAAACCTCCGATCCCATTTCCTGGCCAGCCAATTCTAAGCTCGGCGATCTCCTCTCCGCCGTCTCTCCACAGTCCGTCCTCAAAATCACCCGCCAGCTCCCGGCTTCTCAAAATGCCCTCCAATTTTTCGAGTACCTCAAATCAAGCCCCCACCTATCCGATTTTGTCCCCTTTGCGTTCCAAGGGGTGCTTGAGCTTGTCATGCGCGAAAACCCTAATTCCCCCGGTAAGCTATACGAGCTCTTCGCAATGGCAAAGGAGCAAAATACCCCTCTCTCCGTCAACGCGGGAACCCTGCTGATTATGTGCTTTAGCAACGCCAATATGCTGGAGGAGATGGTCATGGTGCTCGACGCCATCGAGACGCGGGTGAGGAACACTCACGTGGTTAATTTAGTTGTTTTTGGATTGTTCAATTTGGGCCGTTTCCCTGCTGCCCTGAAGCTGGTCGACAAAATGCTTCAACCCGGTGCCGCTAATCCTCCCAATGACAGGACGTTGAGAATTGTCTTTTCATCGATTTTGGGAAGAAAGTACAGAGGTGGGGATTTGAGGGATGAGGAAATTTATCATCTTTTTTTGCGTTTCAGTGAGAATGGTCTTTGCCTGGGTGGATATTGGTTGACGCACATGATTTCTAGGTTTTGTAGGAATGGAGACTGCAACAAGGCTTGGAATGCTTTGCAAAAGGCCATGAATTCAGGGTCTCATGTGGAGGTGATCCCTTGCAATTTCCTGCTGTCAAAGTTAGGGCAGCAACGTGATTATGTTAGAATGAACTTGTTGATGAACGAGATGAAGGAAAAGGGGATCACACCCACTGTTGTGACCTATGGGATCATGATCAGGAACTTGTGCAAGATTCGGAGGTTGGATGAGGCATTGGAGGTGCTCGAGAAGATGAGAGATGGAGAAGCTGGCATTAAACCAGATGTTGTCATTTACAACACGTTGATTGATGGATTGTGTAAAGTTGGGAGGCAAGAAGATGGGTTAAGGTTGATGGAGA
The DNA here is from genome assembly GCF_023119035.1 of Salvia hispanica. NCBI lineage: Eukaryota > Viridiplantae > Streptophyta > Magnoliopsida > Lamiales > Lamiaceae > Salvia > Salvia hispanica. Next base: position 10,904,373 of record NC_062966.1, read on the forward strand.
GAATGAGGTCGTCTGAGACCAAGTGTGAGCCAAACACTGTCACTTACAATTGCTTGATCGATGGATTTTGTAAAGTAGGTGACATTGATACGGCGCGCGAGCTTTTTGAGCAAATGAGCAATCTTGATGAGGGTGTGAACATCGTTTCACTTAATGCAATGCTGGGAGGGATGTGTAGGGTGGGTAGAGTTAGCAGTGCGATGGAACTCTTTAGCAGAATGCGTGAGAAAGGTTTGGAAGGGAATGCAGTTACATATACTGCATTGATAACTGCTTTCTGTGGTGCAAACAATACTGAGAAAGCAATGGATTTGTTTAACGAAATGAAAGAAAATGGATGCAACCCGGATGCTATCATCTACTACACCTTGATCTCGGGCTTTACACGGGCAGGAAGAATGAATGATGCTATGGAAATCAAGTCGAAGATGGAGGAAGCTGGTTTTTCATTGGACATAATTGGCTACAATATCATGATTGGTGGATTTTGTAGGAAGAATAAGATTGGGAATGCATCTGAGCTGCTGACAGAAATGGAGATTGCGGGATTAAATCCTGATCGTGTCACATATAATACTCTGATTTCGTATTTCTGTGACAAGGGGGATTTCAAGCATGCACAGAAAGTAATGAAGAAGATGATGGATGATGGATTATCACCTACTGTTGTTACCTATGGTGCCTTGATTCAAGGGTATTGCGTGAAGGGGAGTCTCAGTGCAGCGATGAGGTTATTCGCAGACATGAAATCCACGTCAAAGGTGCCTCCGAACACTGTTATTTACAACATCTTGATTGACTCACATTGCAAGGAGGATAACGTGGAAGGGGCTCTTTCATTAATGGATGAGATGAGGGATCGTGGGGTGAAGCTGAATACCACCACATACAATGCTCTGTTTAAAGGCATGCAGCAGAGGAATTGGTCAAAGAAGGCGCTGCAGCTTATGCAGCAGATGAGTAAACAGGAATGTATGCCGGATTATGTGACGATGGAGATTCTCACTGAGTGGCTTTCTGCAGCTGGTGAGACGGAGAAGTTGAAAGAGTTTGTTCGGTCCTACCGGGATTGTAATCTGACTGTGTAGAGCTTCATTGTAATATCCCGTATCTTATTTTTATATACTCCATAAAAAAGAAGCTATTATATTTTTGGGTATTTTTAAAAGTATGTTTGAAATTATTTAATTGTGAATTGATTACCTGAGTACGTTTTGAACTAATGAGTTTGATTTCCAAATGTTTTACAGGTTATCCTACTTCACCGAAGATGCGCCATAGCAAATTTAATAAGGTTTAAGTGTTAAATTTTGATCTTTAGTGAAATTAGTAGTTTTAGAAACTTGTAATGAAATTAGAAAATATTAGAGCAATTGTTTAATGCCTTTTATATTTTTATTTGTGCTCTTTTGTGTGTATTTTATTGTTAAAGTTAATAGATTAACTAGGATTAGGAAAATAGAGTTATTATATGTAAATGTTGTAAGTAATCTATTTTATTGAATTATATGTAGTTATAAGAAAAGTTCTCCCCCCTCCACGTGCTATCTTCGTCCCCAGCCATCTTTCCTTACTTGCTTCCATTATAGTATGATCATGGTTGAAGGGGTTTTCCCAAACTCAAGTTTCTTGCGATTTAAGGTAGAAATTGTACTCCTCTTTTGATTATCTCACTTCCTAAGATAATGTTTGTGGACTTGATTTCAAGCTTTGTGCTTGTTGTTGTCAATGTGTAAAGTGAGAAATTTTTATATTTTGTCTAAAATTGGGGATTTTAGTTATTTTGATTAGCTTAGCTATTTTTCTATTTGATTGTTGGGGTGGAATTGTATAAATTGATGGCTTGACTTAGAGCTTTGTTTTAGTTAGTATGATTATTGAAACCCTAGAACTAAGTGGGTGCTTCAATTTGAATTTGTTGATGCAGTTGAAACTATACTTTTATTTTTAGAACCAAAGAATTGAACTTTGGAGTAAAGTTTTTGATTGTCAATAATTACACTGTTTAAACATAGGTTTCGGGGCTTATTTGACAGACCAAAAGAATTCATTTTCGGCTCATAGTTTACCAGAGGATAGCCTTAGCTGTCTTCTACATTGTCACCAAATTTCAGCTTCAACCAAGTTCGTATGGATTTATTATGATTTTTTCCAAGAGGACTTTCCTGTTTCTGGCAGGTTCTGGAAAAATATCCATAAATAAAAAACAAACAGGAATTTCAAGCTCAAAATAAATCCTCAAAAACTAGACTTTTCTTCTTATCTTTTAAAATTGGTTTCGTTGGTTTCTGACTTATGAGTCGAGCTGAATGATTTTTCAAAGTTAGTGCTTTCTGCTGTGAATGGTAGCAGTGAAAGTGATTTTGTTGATTTTATTTGAGTAACCTATTGGTGTGAGATGATTCTGAACTTGAGATGTGCTTTAAATAATGATGTAGGAAGATGTGTGTTTAATCTTGGAAATTGTTTAGAGCCGTTTTGTTTTATTTTTGGGGATTTCAATTGTAGATAGTATGAGTAGTATGTTTGACAGCTTTTCTACCTTGATTAAGTGTTATGGTTGAGTGATAGGTAAAATACTGTGAATCATATGGTGAATGTTTTATGTGCTTATGTGTTGACAGATGCTTTGACTGAGAGTCATTAGTTTAACCAACTTGTGTGTTGTGAGTTAATAAAATAGGTTAGATTATAGCAGAAAAACGTATATTCAATCTGTTTTGACGTTCGAGCTAATTGTATACTATGTTCTAAGTTTAAGTTTCCTAAAGATGGAATGTGTTCAAGTTCTTGGTTTAAAGTTTTAAGTTTGGAATTTTGTAAATTGAGTTAAAATGCTTAAGTGCTAGGAGTGGCGCATCCAAGGCTCGAGGATGGACAACCGAACCAAGCTTGAGAGATTATGTCGGAGATTATTTTGGATTGCAACTTTCGAGGTGGGGTTTACTTTATCTGTAAGCGTAGTGATTACATGGTTATAATCATTGTTGTGTCGTGCGTCATTCATATGAGCTTATGGGCCCACGAGGGGTCAGGTCCACGAGGGACCGAGACTAGTCTCATATAGATGTCAGCAAAGTTGAGATGGTTCATTATGTTATGATTCATTACACAATTGGTTATAACTGCTTGCAGCGTATTCCCCGCTGAGTGTGCTTGCATACTCTCACCTCTATTTAATGTTTATCAGGTTAAGGAGTCTGTGACGAGGCAGCGGTCAACGTGGTCCACGGTCTCCCAACCCAATTTTTGCCTATTATCCATTTCGGGATTTTGGGGTAAATATGACCAGTTTAGATAATACTATATTTTCAAAACGTGTGTCCCATGATGGTGATTTAGCCACATATATGGTTTCTAATACATTTGTGTTTTTTTGGGGAACGTGTTCCGAATAGGCAAATTATTTTATTTTCGCTCATTTATTTTTTATGAAATATATAAATTTTAGTAGTGATAAAAAATGACAATGTTTTATATAAGACATCAAAAATAAAATGTCAATGATGGTTTCTCTTTTAAGTTTACAAAATTGCTTTCCTTTTAATATCTGAATTTTTTTAAATACAAGAAATTCGTATTTTAGTATATTTAGTAGCGTTTCTCATTCGTTAGGGATGGGGTGTTACATTCGTGGTGGAGGTAAATCAATGGATATGCCCCTTGTTCATGGTAGTAACATTGTTTGATGAACGATTTGAAAAACTGCATTTGTTCATGTAAGTTAAGTTTGGAGAATTGCTCTAAAGAAATCTTGATATTCTCATGGCCTAAGAGCATCAATAATGCAGCTGGGCCGGGCCGCAACTCGCGAGTCCCACCCGTTTTTAGCGTTGGAGCAATTGGAGTCACGGCCCGGGACGGTCCCGAGGACGCAGTTGCATCCCTGGGCCGCTCCCGAGGCCCGTCCTGGCCTAGCGTTAATCGTCTTGGGCCGTGCCGCGGTGAGTCCCGGCCCGACGTTATTTGGGATTCGGGCCGGGCCGGGACCCTAATTCAATTATTTTTTTTTAATTCGAAAATTTATATATAATACCACTCTTCCATCCATTTTCATATTACTTCAACTTCATTTCTCTCACTCTCACAATAAAATTCGAAAAATGGCTCGAATGTTAGAGACGGCGATGTCCGCAATCCAAGAAGAAATCAACAACGAGGTGGAACGCTATCAAGCTGCTATCCAAGCGTGGAACGAGCAACACGACCGGGTACCGCGTACTCGGATGTATATCCACCGAGACCGTGAACAAGCTGGTTTGCGGCTTTTCATGGATTATTTCTCTGCAGATCCTCGATGGAGTGATCAGATGTTCCATCGCCGGTTCCGGATGCGGATGCATGTGTACCTGCACATTGTCAACGCAGTTGTAGTTCGTGACGCGTACTTTATGCAAACCTTCGATGCTGTCAGGCGGCAAAGTATATCGACTTTGCAGAAATGCACATCCGCCCTCCGCCAACTCGCTTACGGAACAACTGCAGATATGTTTGATGAGTACCTCCATGTGAGCGAGCATACTGGACGCGCTTGCCTAGCCAAATTCTGTCGGGCAGTGATCGAAGCATTCAAGGACACATACTTGAGAAAACCAACGTCCGACGATGTTCGCAGATTAGTGCGAATGCACGAGGAGACCCACGGCTTCCCGGGGATGCTGGGCAGCATCGACTGTATGCACTGGCAGTGGAAGAATTGTCCAATGGCTTGGAGAGGAGCATTCACTAGCGGGCACAAGGGCACACATCCAACGATTGTGTTGGAGGCCGTTGCCGACCAACGGTTGTGGATCTGACATGCCTACTTTGGAGTCGCTGGGTCGAACAACGACCTCAATGTGTTGAACGGGTCTCCATTGTTCAACGACTTGTGTGCCGGGCGAGCGCCTACCGTAGAGTTCACGGCCAACCACCGTCGGTACACTATGGGGTACTATCTGGCAGACGGGATCTACCCTAGATGGCCCGTGTTCGTGAAGACCATCACATCTCCAACTACAGATAGGAGGAAGTTGTTTGCCAAAAAGCAAGAGGTGGCTCGGAAAGATGTGGAGCGCGCATCTGGAGTTCTCCAATCACGTTGGGCTATAGTGAAGGGAACGGCCCGTGGTTGGCACCGTCCCCTAATCGCCGACATCATGTATGCATGTATCATAATGCATAACATGATCGTTGAGGACGAGGGAGACAACGCCACTTTCTGGAGCGACGATCCGCTCGCCAGCACCAGCAGTAGCTACATTGTCACCGATCCGGCCGTGCAAGGTGTTCCTCCCGACGTGCGCAATGTCATGGCCCGTTCAGCGGCGATGCGCCAAGAAGATCAACACACACATCTCCAAGCGGATCTAATTGAAGAAATTTGGAACCGCAATTGACTTATGTTTTAAAAAAAAAAATTCGAATTTTTAAATTTCAATATTGTAATTTTCTATTTTCCGACTGAACAATGAATTTTTCCGGTTTTAATTGTTCAACGTATTCTATTTTACGATTAAAATATGTTGTGAATAGTGCAAATGAATAGTTGTGGCCTGAGTTGTGGCCCGAGTTGTGGCTTGCGGTAATGGAGTTGTGGCCTGGAACCCCTAATTTGAGGAAATGATGACGTGGAGGAGACTTGCGGCCCAAATCCGGGACGGGGTTAAGAATGCTCTAATATTTTGGGAGTATTGTTAGTTTGTTACTTATATTGATAGCTTCTGGAAAATTCCGAAACCTAGCCATAAAAAGGAAACAAAAAACCTCGTCATAGAAAGTGAACTTAACCACATAGAAGAATCCGAATGTGGGAGTATCCCTCAATAGTAATAAGGCCACATTGATTGGGGAGGTGTTTTGTACTACCATAGATTCCACTTTGGTGAGGGAATAAATTGGGTCACAGGAGGTGTTTTGTACTACTCCCATAGAAGCCCTATTTAATTTAAAGGAATGTGAAAAAGTAATCAATTAAGCATAATCTTAATCATCATTTCACTACGCATAACGGCATAGAGCCTCTGCCTTTTTTGTAATCTTCCATCTTACATGTTGAAAAACTAATTTATTAAAAAAACACTGTGATGCCTAGATTCTTTACAACAAGAACAAAATAAAGAAAAGGCTAAAAGATGTTGACTTGTTACAAAATACTACGTGTGTGAGAAGAATAGCATCTAACTATTTAATCACTTCTTCTCCACCGGTCAACTCCCGCCGGCGGTGGTTGCGGTAGTCGACAGCCACGGGTACCGCAAGTGGCCGGCATCGGGAGACGCCGCTGTGAAATCCTCCAAACCGGAGAAGAAATCGTCGTCCAACGCCATCTCAGAAGCACTAAACACAGCGTCGTCATCGTCATTGGCTTCTGCCAAGTCATCCTCCCTGCTGGTCTCTAAAGAATCCTTGGTGGGCCCGGCAGAGGTGGGAACCTCCTCTGGCTTGTGACGGGTGCTTCCGGCGAGTGAGTTCCGGTGGGTGGGCATGGGGTGGTTGTGCTCCGCCGTGTAGGCTACTATGAACATTCCCGGGTCGGATCTATTCCGCTCCACTTGCTTCCTTGCCAAACAACCTTTTGAGGTGCTACATCTGTAATAACCCCTGATAACAAAATCAACAAACACAAAAAATTTCAAAACAAATAAAATTGACAAAAATATTACTCCATATTTCTCTATAAAAAAAAAAAAAAAAAACCCACCTTGGATATGGAGAGCCCTTAATGGGTTTCTGGCCGTATTTTCTCCACGACCACACGTCGGAAGATAAGTTCTCGGCAGCCACGTGGCATACCTTCTTGGTGTAGTTTTTTCTGTAAGAGATTTAGTTAAAAAAATTGAAGAAAAGAAATTGAATCTTGGACGCAAACACACTGATATACCTTCGTTTGGAGCTTGTGGTGGGAGTGTGAAATGAACTAGTTTTTGAGCCATTAGAAACAGAGAAAGACTGCTGCCTTGGGTAAATCTGCGGGCTTAATTGCTTCGCTATTTGCGGCGGCGGATCTTTGGATACGAGATGGATTTGTGAGTTGGGGAAAAAAGGTTTGTAGAGATCATGAAGCTCTTCTTGAACGACGCCGTTTGGGCTCAGATCTTCGAAGCAGGAGGCGGACAAGTCCTGCTGATGAGTGTAGAGAGGTTGAAAGGATACAGCGTTGTTGTTCGTGGAGACGGGGGCGGCGCAGCCTCTAACGACGGCGTGGAGATCCCAGTCCTCCTCCATTTCTTTGCAAAAGAAGGCGCTGACTTTTTAGAGAGAGAGAGTGGTGGGGATCTGCAAATAAAAGTGGAAAAGAAAGCAAATTTATTTATGGAGAGAGGCAGAGGATTTGCTCCGGAATTTGGAGGGTAGTGGTGGGTGGATGGGCATATGGGCATTCTCAAAGGCTCACGGAAGTTTTCATGCTTTTCGCTTATCTTGTGCTTATCTTTTTCTTTGTTTTTCTTCGCTCTGCTTATTTTATATTTTGTGGGTTGACTTTGGCGATTGTCAAAGGAGAAAAGGTCCACGCGCTTTTGTATTCATTTGTCTCGAGTGAGTTTGTTGGTAGTAAGGAAATAGAATTAAATCAGAATCAAGTGTATGATCCCACTGGAATAGATTGATAGCGTCTTAGAATAGATTAATTCCCATATATAACATTTTTATTTTGCACAGGTATTTTAAACTCTATATTAAAAGTTCTGCAGCATATAAAAATGTTGTACTCGGTAGAAATTTTTTATAGAGTATAGGCCAAAATTGGTTCTAAATATATGACATTTTATATTTTTGGTTTTAAATTTTATCTTTTTGATTTTTTGGTCTCGCATATTTTCAATTCGGATTACAATTGGTCCTGCACATTTAAAATCAAATCACAATTGGTCATCCATCAACATTTCCGTTAAAAACTAACGGTCAACGGGTTTTAATCCCGACTTTGACCAAATTAAACTTTTAATTCTGATTTTTTACTCCCTAATTAATCCCCTAATTATTTTTATAAATATTCTTTTAAAATTAAAATTAAATACCACTACCTCCGTCCCCCAAATTTTGACACAGTTTACCATTTCGGTTCGTCCCTGAAAATTTGACACACTTCACTTTTATCATTTTTGGTAGTGCACCTCATATTCCACTAACTCATTCCTACTCACATTTTATTATAAAATTAATACTTTAAAAGTAGGATTCGCATCCCACCAACTTTTTCAACCTATTTTTCTATTACATTTCTTAAAATCTGTGTTGGGTCATAGTGTGTCGAAATTTGTGGGACGGAGGTAGTAATATTTTTAGTGAGTGTTTCACTTCAATTTCATCTTTGTAGAGGGAGTGTCCTCAAGCTCCAAATCGCCAGCTAGCAGTGAGAGGCAGACCAACAACTCCAGCACCACAAGCACCGCCTCCACCAACAGCGCCACCTCTTCGGGATTCATCTTTCTCTCTAACTCTCGCTGGTGGGTCCGTCGGCGTACCGCCGGCGTCGTCTTGAGGTTTCGATTTGTTGGTTCCCTGCTTCCCTCTCTCAACCCTCGCCGGGATTTACATATTTCGATTTTGTTGGTTCCATTTTTATGTCTTCTCTCTTCTTCGATTTGGAGTTTTTTGTTTTCATATGTTTTTTCTTCTGTTTCTATTTGTTTGGTTTGTTGATTTTGGAGTTGAAATTGAAGAAGTTTTGGGTTCAATTTACAGATAAGTTTTGTGAGTCATTTTCGTGTTTTAATTTGAAGATAAATTTGGATTTCGATTTCGATTTTGTCCGATTTTGTTGGGTTCTTGATTTTGTTTGGTTTCCAGATCTGAGGTTCTCCCATTTTTATTGGGTTTTTCAATTTTGGGATTCTTCGATTTTGTTGAATTTTTTATTATGTTAGGTATTTAAAGATGAATTTCGATTTTAGAATTTATGAATGAACGGAGAATTTGAAGTTCTGTAGATTAGAATTTGGAGATGAATGAAAATGGATGAGAAGAAGGAAGAAGATTAAATTGAAGTGAAACGCTCCCTCTATCTCGATGCTGAAGAAATAAGAACCCTAAACATATTATTTAATTGAAGTGAAACACTCCCTAAACATATTACTCCTAATTCTAATTTTAAAAAAATATTTATAAAAATAATTAAGGAGTAAAAAATCAGAATTAAAAGTTTAATTTAGTCAAAATCGGGATTAAACTCGTTGACCGTTAGTTTTTAACGGAATAGTTAGTCCAGGACTAAAATGATCAAATTTCCATATGTTTTAGAGCAAAAAAATTCAAAAGATAATGTTTAGGACCAAAGACGTAAAATGGCCATATATTCAAGACCAATTTTGACTTGCTCTTTTTTATATAGAGTTTAATGGAAACATTTTTATGTATGATATAATTACCCCCACAACTTGAAGCATGTGATGTGGGCTCAATCTCATTTTCTAGTTTTTATTTCTTTTAAATTATAAGTACTCCATTCGGTCCCTATTAGATGTCTCATATTTGATCGATGTGAGTTTTAAGAAATTGTTTGATTTCTTGAAGGAAAGTGAGGAGAAAAAGTAAGTAGAATGTGAACTCCATTTTTATATGCTATATTAGTTTTATAATAATTGTGTAAAGAATAAGTTAGTGGAATGTGAGATCATTTACTATTAGTAAAAGTGAAATGAGAATTAGAGCTTGTCCAAATAAGAAAAATATGAGACATTTACTGGGGTATAAGGCCATCCACAGTCCGTCGCATCGTCTGCCACTGTGGCATCGCGGATGATGGGTTAACCATTGTCCGCGCCCGATCGATCGTCCGCGGACGAAGCGCGGACAATGCTCATCGTCCGTCGCATCGTCCGCCACTGTGGCATCGCGGACGATGCGACGGACGATGCTCACGCGTTTTCTTTTTTTTTTTTTTGAATTTTTTCCAAATTTTTTTCTTATTTAAACACCACAATTCTCTACCATTTCACACACTCCAATTTCACATCTCTTCAATTATTCTCTCTCATCTTCTCAAAAATGAATCCCGACGACTACGATTTGAGTACATCGGATGGCTGCAGACGGGCCTTGACTCGAGCCTTGTTCGATGCCGTTAATGAATCCGCGGCGGAATGCTTGACACAAATGCAACGAGAGCAGGCGGCGGTGGCGCGGGTCCCTCGGCCAATACGACATCGGACGTATGTCCCGCGCGAGCACGACGTAGCTCACGAACGTCTGTTCGCATATTATTGTGCCGAGCATCCATGGTGGGGCCCGAATATTTTTCACAGCCGTTTTAGAATGAGCCGAGATCTTTTTCTCCGCTTTGTGCACACGTTGGAGGGACGTGATGAGTACTTCTAGCATCGGGAAGACGGCATCGGCAGACCCGGACTTACGCCGTTGCAGAAGTGCACGGTTGCGATCCGGCAGCTGGCCTACGGCACCGCATCAGATATGTTCGACGAGTACCTTCACGTCGGGGAGACAACTGGCCGCAAATGTCTAAAGACTTTTTGTAAGGTAGTTGTGGAGGCTTTTGGCGACACATATTTGCGACGTCCGACTGCTGATGATTGCCAGAGGCTGATGAGGATGCACGAGACGGTGCACGGCTTCCCTGGGATGCTAGGGAGCATCGTATGTATGCACTGGCAGTGGAAGAACTGTCCGACGGCGTGGAGAGGCCAATTTACTAGTGGCTACAAGGGCAGCCATCCGACGATGATCCTAGAAGCCGTCGCTGACCACCGCCTCTGGATCTGGCATGCCTACTTGGTGTAGCCGGGTCGAACAACGACATCAACGTCCTCAACTCGTCCACCCTCTTCGCCGATCAGTGCAGGGGTCGCGGCCCGACCATCGAGTTCACTGCCAACAACCGCAAACATCATATGGGGTACTACTTGGCCGATGGCATATACCCAAGGTGGGCTATTTTTTTGAAGACGATCAGCTGCCCAATTGGTGACAAGAGAGTCTTGTTTGCGGCAAAGCAGGAGTCTGCACGGAAGGATGTGGAGCGGACGTTTAGGGTGCTCCAATCGCGGTGGGCAATCGTAACGGTCCGACGCGTTTCTGGTTCAAGGAAGCCGTCGCCGACGTCATGTATGCGTGCATCATCATGCATAACATGATAGCCGAACAAGAACTTGGACATGTCACCGATTGGGTGGATGATGAAGCCGGATCTAGCTCCAGCACGGCGACCCCGCCTTGTCGCTCGAGGATTACCGATGGGCTTCAGTGAGGTTTTACAGTGACATACCTCAATGCGCAGCCAACAAGACCATACTCAGCTCGTGACCAACATGATTGAAGAAGTTTGGAACCGCAACCGCCGTTGAGAATTTGTAGTTTTTTCACATTCGTAGTGTAATGTTTTAATTTTAGTGAAAATAATTTTTTTTTTCCAAATTTTGAAGTATTTAAATATTCAAATAATAGATAAAATGCTTAGAGCGTGGCTTAGGGCGGGCTATAGGGCGCCCCATAGCAGATGGAAGGGGCGGGGGATAAAATACTGATGTGGCAGTGCATAGGGCGGGGCTTAGGGCGTCGTATCCTCCGT
>NC_062966.1:10918378-10984619 GCF_023119035.1 Salvia hispanica
GCTTTTTTTTGTTTTTTCATCCGGAAATGCTCTTATTGACTATTATAATACCTCATCATGCTATTGTCGTCGTGTTGGAAGGTGGTATATATAGAGACGTTTCAAATACTATACCCAATTAAAATTTTATTAAATTCTTATAAAGTGTAGATGGAATTAAATTCTAATTTTGAATCATAAAAGTTTACTTATATTAGGCGGTCACAAATCACAAGTTTCCGATGATTTTGAAGGAAATTTTAATTGATTTAAAACGTGGACTAAAATGAGCAAAAGACTCTAGTCATCTAAAAGGCTCCAATTGAGCCCAACTTAAATTGGGCTAACATCATTGATCTTATCAACGAAATTTGTGAAAATGTTTTCCGCGAGCCATTCTTTTCCAGCGCCAAATTCCCATTTTCTCAAAATTTCAAATTCTTTGTCCAAAGTAATAAATCGAAGAGAATCGAAGGGATTGTTGCGAGAATGCCGCCGCTATGGTTCAGGCTAGCAATGACGATTCCAACAGCAATACGTTCGTGAAAACCATATGCTCAATCTGCTTCGAAGATCTGAAACCCATAGTAGAAGATCTTCAATCAATATCTGTATGCGGCCACGTTTTTCACGAGCTCTGGTGAGTTGCATTTGAATTCCACACTTGTGTTTTAATTGATTCCAAATTTGATTCTTGAGATGTCGGAGTAAACGGAACTGATATTTTTTCGATTGTTTTTGGTGGAGATATTTGGGGAGGGCTTAAGCGACTAAAGTTTCATCCGTCACATAGGGGATGCGATGGATTGCGAACTTTTTTTGCGTTCTTAGTTCACTGTATTTGGAGTTATCCTTGTGTGTTATGAAGATATTTTACTTGAAATGATGAATGTTATTCTTTGATTCAAGGAACTTGCGCAAAGAGTGCCATTTGCGTGTGTGTAAAAGTAGAAGCTTAAAAACTCATTTTGATGGTGATATGCTTCTTGGATCGTTTTCATTTTGTAGCTTTCGATGTATTAGTTTCAACGCACACTTGTAATTTTGGAAGAATCTCTTCCTTTTTCCTGATTAGGAGAGCCGTGAATTATGTCTGTGAATGTTGGGGGTTGGGCTGTATTGATGGTTAATGAAGGAATTCCAGCAAATGTGGACTATATCCTTCATTTAAAATAGTAGTGAATCTGACATTTTGTATTTGCTGAAAATCATAGCTTACAACAATGGTTTGAGTACTGTCCCAATGTGAAGAAGAGGAGTTGTCCTATATGCAAACAAGCCTGCACAAAAGCAAATGTCGGGCGCCTTTATTTCCAGTCGATTGGTGATTCAACTGATAGTTCTTCTCAAAAGCCACGCGACTGCCAGGGAAATCCTGAGGAATTGCAGAGAGAGGTCAATAGATTGGAGGGAAAAGTTGCAGGCCTTTCTTCGTCCTTGGAGAAGCAACAGAAAGACTTTCAGGAAGTTAAAGATGAGGTAATTCATTGAACTTTTCTTTTTGAGGAAATCTTACTCAAGCTTGGAGTTGTGGTCATTCTATAGCTTGTTTGTTGCTCACTTAGCTTATCTCTTCTAGTACTAAATAGATGGAGTGATGATAGAATCAGGGTTTGTTTAGCAGCTTGGATTTTGACCATTTTCTACATTTGCAACAACTCTAGCAAAATTGGAAATTCAGACACAACAGAATATACTTATGTGAAATACTTAATCCCCATTTTACAACAGGATAAAGACAAGAAAATGACACCCAGCGAGTGGTTGTTTTAATGCAATGTGGACTCCCTAATATCCTGCCAAGGATATATACATTGAAATTATTGACCATTTAATGTTTACTTTTCTGTAGCTCCTCATGTGCAGTGAGCAACTGAAAATTGAGGTGGCTCTGAAACATGAAGCTGTACTTCAGACAGCAACCGCTAAGCAGTTGCTTCGTGCGAAATCTGAGGTAAGCAATATGTTTGTGCATCATTGAAATGTTGTGGGCGTCTAGGAACTTGGACCATGATTTAAAATTATGCTGGACTATAAGTGTAGCATGAATTCATTAAGCCAGTGCATCATTTTGCAGGAGCTTGACAAATCAACTATGGAGTGCATGAGATTTAAAGAGAGGAATATGGCTTTGGCAAGGGAACTTGCAACATTTAGACTGTATGAAAAGCTAGTGTTACATTCACAACATTCATGTTTCATTACAATAAAACCTTTTGTTGCTCACTGAATCTTTTCGTCATTTTTATACAGGGCCTATGATATGGACTTGAAAGAAGATGATGCCATGAAACTTGCTTCATTAGGAAATGACGGTGGCAGCAGAGAAGGAAATTATCTTCTGATAAAATCTTTGAACGCTCATAAAAAGTAAAGAGTATTTATATTTGGAGCAATGCCCTTTATCTTACAGATTTGGAGCTTTTTGCAAGTGGTTTCTGTGATCTTTATCATCTTTTTGGTTCTCACAACTGATCAGCATCTGATATCTCCATGCAGGAGTTACAAGGAACTGTTGGCCAAGTGCAATGATTTAGGAAGACGAGAGGCTCGGTGCTGTGAAGAACTTGAGAATGCTAATAAAAAGATTAAGAAGCTGAAAGTAAGTCATGATCCATACAAATGAACTTGTAAATTCATGTTTAGAATAAACTAATACTCAGTACTATTATTTAGTTGAGGGTCCGAGAACTTGCAACTGCTGTTGAAATGAAGGAGAATGATGCTCTGAGAGTGCTAAAAGATCAAAATATTAAACTGAAGCGCAATTCACATGATAATCAAATGAAGAGACCTACAAATCAGGCTGGTTTAGATGATATCCCGGATATATCATTTGTTTTGGAGGAAGAAGAATTCCCCAAGCATGTGGCTGAAAAATGCACAATCAACGATAAGTTACCTGGGTTTGCTCATGACCGTAATGAACAGGTTACAGTCCCTATCTCAACAAATGAAGTTAAGGATAAACTATGCTCCTCTACTTTCATGCAAGCATCCTCGTACAAAACTTCAGCACCTTGTGCTGATGACAACATAATTGTTGAAGAATGCCATGATCCAAGACCAGTCCAATACTTTCATGCTGACAAAAATGATGTAGAATTGGTAAACTCTGACAACAAAGCTGAAGTATCTCGCTCTTTGTCTTTGAGAAAGAGTAGAAAGAGACAACGGGCCGAGGAAGTTCCATCTAACATAGATGATGAGGTGATATGCATTGGGGACACCAATAATCCTGTTCAAACCCCAGTACATAATGGAAAAGAGACTAGTTCATCGAATCCAGTTTCTGAACCTGGTAAGTTTAAATCTATAAATTCTTAGGCCGTTCTTGCTTACAATAGGGTGTGATTTATTATATATATAAGGTCGTGTTATGATGCTAACTGATTTCCAATACAAAACTAAGAACTATCTGAACTCTATCAACACAAAGACGTAAGTTTATCTACAAAAATATGTGTTGATAAACTTGTGCCATTGTGTTGACATGTAAATTTACATATCAACACAAAATTGTGTTGAAATTTATATCACTGTGCTGAAAATTTTAATATATTCGGAGTTGAGATAGTTCTTCTGTATTGGAAAATAGTTATTTTTTTGGTCACGTCCCTATATACGGAGTTGAGATAGTTCTTCAACCTCTGCCAAATTTCTAGATAACCATTGCTTCACTGGCGGCTTACTCGGCCCTGATGGAACCAACTGGCACTTGGGAAAATGGTGCAAGAAAGGTCAGAACCAAGGATCAAATTCAAAAGCAGGCGATTTAATTGCAGTTGGAGCTGATGGCAGAGGTGGCCGAATCAAGGTTATGAGACCACTTCATCAACCATCAGTGGTGGGAGTCTTAACATTATTCACTACACAGTTTTGTCAATCTGAAAATACAGCTTACTTTTCTGTCTTCATAACTCACATCACAAGTAAATCATTTTGGCGATTTCATCGTTGTTCAGGATTCTAAATGCAAGCAAAGTGGCAAACAAAGCAAGTTGAGAGGAGGAAAAGGAGTCTTGCAGATTGAGCACTTCTTTCGAAAGACTGGTTAGTGATGGACTCAGACAAGTTATTTTGCTTGTTAGTAATATAGAGCTTTAAATTGTAACATGCATCTCTCTATTTATAAATGAAACATTGTTCTGCTGTACTTGTTATAAATACCAAATTACATAACTCTGCTCGAGGGAGATTTACGTGGTACTAAAGAATAAGAAAAATGCAATTGTCCTCTCAAACTAAACTCAAATAATTTTATCCAACTTAAAAGCACACAAGTCAAAAGAAATTATCAATAGATTATTGCAAAGATCTTTGAAAAGGAATGTCTCGTCGAGACAGAATCACAGGGGCAAGGGTCAAACCTTTTTTGTATTCGAGTAAAGTTGCACGCACGCGTTTTTTTCCGCCACCGATTTCGCAGTAGTTTATTTGGTTATTTGTTGGATCCATTATCTATTTTTCTTGGATAGTTTGGTGTTGATTTTGCATGGTTGGAACTACTCCACTTTACAGCTTGCAATTACATTGTCCACCACTGCATTGCACCATTGAATTATTATAAACAAGAAGACCAAATGCCTAAGGAAAGTTTAAAGTATTATGAATTCTTTTCTCTGTGTTAAAAATTTGCAGCAGTAACAACGTTTTTAATATGCCGAATATAAGAATTTTGAAAATCATTGAAGTGCACGCTGGTTATATTAGAGTAAGAAAAATGGAAAAGAAATTATTCTCAAATTTAATACTATGTCACTTGTTAGGGCTACTTGGTATGATGGAATGGAATGTGAGTCCTACTTCCATTCTATTCATTTGTTTGGTGTGATGGAATGAATGAGAGAATGAATGAAAATACAGAGGAAATCCAAGAAAATTGATATTTCATTTCTATCTTCATTCCATTCCAACCTCCATTCCATTCCACCCTCATTCCATTCCATCATACCAAGCATGGTTATTCCTTGCAATCGAAGCAAAATCTAGTATCTACCCCAATGCGATGCACTGCTTAATATCGATCATGTTAAACTTTAATCCATGAAAGAATCAGTGGTGATTGCATTAAGGTGCGGCAGACTTGACTTTCTCGATCAAGTCGGCGGCATCCTGCACGGTGGCGATGCTCTCGGCCCCACTCTCTCCGACGGAGACCCCAAACTTCTCCTCCAACGTCATCATAATCTCCACAGTGTCCAACGAGTCTGCGCCCAGATCAGCAAACTTGGTCTGTGGCGTCACTGTGCACTCCTCCACCGACAACTGCTTCGCGATCGTGCTCTGCACCACCTGCAGAGTGTCTGGCTGCGCTGCCGCGCTCAAAACCCTCCACTTTGTTACGTGGGTTCGGCTGATTTTTGGCGCCAGTCTTAGCACCGGGCCCCTTTGAGAGATGCTGAATAACGGGATACGGGTCTGGCGCATGAAATGGCGAGGTGGCTGAGGGCGGCCGTGGGTGGAGGAGCTTGTGTGGTAGAAGCAATCGAAGCCATTGATCAAAATTAAATTAGTTAAGTTGTAGGGTGCATGATGGTTGGAGATTGAAATTCGTGTGTATTTAAAAGGAAGAAATTGAGGAAGATTGTGAAACATGGACAATGTTGGGTGATTCGTCCGAATCTTAAATTTATTTTGTTTGTAATGATTTAGTGTTGTTATTTTCCTGGCCCTCTTTATTTAAATTGTAACGTGCATCTGTCTCTAGATCTTCAAAAACTTTTGTCCTCGATTTTTCTACATAGGAGAAACGCCCATATTCAATTGGAGTGAGTTGAGTTCGTTACGATTTGAACTAGTATACGTATTTGTGTAACTATTAAGTTTGTGAATACTTGCATTAGACCATGTTTATCAGCAACCATCCAATCCAACTCAACCATTCACTTTTTTAATATTTAATTCATTTCTATCTCTTCCACATCATTTTCCACATCATCAATATTCATCCAACCCAACTACATCTATTTTCATGGTTTATCAATGACCACCCAATCACACTATTATACATTTATTTTTATATCATTTTTTAAATAATAATATTATTACATGAATATTTATTATTGCATAATAAAATTTATAAAAAAACACAATAAATGACAAACTAAAAATTATAGAGACAAACTTAAAAAAAACATAAATTACAATAATTGAAATACGAAATTGAAAATACATAATTGGTACTCATACATAAGATGAAAACTAGACATTCAATTGGAATTGCCGAATTTCGCCGATATATGCTCAACCAAATCGTTTAGCAGAGCTTTGTGAGCTTCTCTGTTTTGAAGTTGGGCTTTATTTTTCATGTAAGAAGCTAGACTCGCGATCCTATTCGTAGAATATATGAAATCATTATTCGCATCTCCACCTTCATTCTCACGACTACTTTGTCCAAGTCGATCTTGAATAAATTCGGCTGGATCACAATAGTTCGAATATGTGCTTCTTTCATCTTCCACTATCATATTGTGCAAGATTATGCAAGCAATCATTATTTTCCCCATAATATCACGATCCCAAATAAGACATGGACATTTGATAAAAGCAAAACGAGCTTGCAAAACACCAAAAGCTCGCTCAACATCTTTTCGCGCGGACTCTTGATGTCGAGCAAACAACTTGTGCTTCATCGTTTGTGGACCTGGAATAGATTTGACAAATGCCGCCCATTGAGGATATATGCCATCAGTAAGATAATACCCCATATTTTTTTCGTGGCCATTTACTATGTAATTGACCTTCGGTGCTCGACCTTCCAAAATATCATCAAAAACAGGAGATTGATCAAGCACATTAATATCATTTCTCGAACCTGGAGTTCCAAAAAAAGCATGCCAGATCCACAGATCTTGAGATGCTACTGCTTCCAAGATGATTGTCGGACTCCCGCTTCTTCCGGCATATTGTCCAGCCCATGAAGTGGGACAATTTTTCCATTCCCAATGCATGCAGTCAATACTACCCAACATGCCTGGAAACCCACGTTGTTCTCCAATATGCAGAAGTCTTGCCAAGTCTTCTTCGGTGGGCTTTCACAAGTACTCATCGCCGAAGTTAGAAATTACACCTTCAACGAACTTGATGAGAGATTTGCGAATGAGTTGTGCGCTCATTCTCAAATATTCATCGTGCAAGTCGGCCGCCGTCCCGTAGGCCAACACCCTCATCGCTGTTGTACATTTCTGAATGGCAGACATACCAAGCCGACCAGTAGCATCACGCTTTTGCACAAAAAAGTTGTCGGTCTCGACGAGCTTGTTCATTATTTTTTCGAACAAAGGTTTTCGCATGCGATACCTTGTTCGGAAAAAATCTGGAGGATAGATTGGATCTTCAGCAAAGTACTGCTCGAAAATAATATCATGACCATTCTCACGTTTCCTTTCAATGTATCTCCTTCTAGCTCTAACCGTGTGGGTTGTAGGTTGTGAAGACAGAGTTGTTGGCCAAATAGCTATATCCTCGATTAGTTGATCGAGTTGCTGATTTTTCAACATTTATTTTCTTCCCATTCATTGTCTTCAAGAAGATTGGAAGCTTCAAAATTAAAACTTGATGACATTTTTTAGGGATAGTTGGCTCAATAATTGTGAGAGGATTTGTGTGTAATTTTCGTGAAGCATATAGGTAAATATATAGAAGTTATTTGTTGAGTATTGGCTTCCACTACTATCATTTATGAGCACATGGGTTTTCCTTGGATTCTACTACCACTTGTTAAAAAAATGACTTGTAAATGTAGTCATACTTTGATTTTCGTGATCACATGAGTTTCTATTGGATTCCACCACCACTTGTGAGTGGAAAATGACTTGTCATGTAGGCATACTTCCATTATTCTTGATCACATGGGTTTCTATTGGATTCCACCACCACTTGTGATGGAGAATGTCTTATCATGTAGTCATACTTTGATTTTCGTGATCACATGGGTTTCTATTGGATTCCACCACCACTTGTGAGTGGAAAATGACTTGTCATTTAGGCATACTCCATTATTCTTGATCACATGAGTTTCTATTGGATTCCACCACCACTTGTGATGGAGAATGACTTGTCATGTAGTCAGACTTTGATTTTCGTGATCACATGAGTTTCTATTGGATTCCACCACCACTTGTGAGTGGAAAATGACTTGTCATGTAGGCATACTCCATTATTCTTGATCACATGGATTTCTATTGGATTCCACCACCACTTGTGATAGAGAATGACTTGTCATGTAGTCATACTTTGATTTTCATGATCAGATGGGTTTCTATTGGATTCTACCATCACTTGTGAGTAGAAAATGACTTGTCATGTAGACATACTTCCATTATTTGTGATCACATAAACTGGAAATTACATAAGCAACAGAAATTAAAGGTTACATACTAAGCAACGGAAATTGGAGATTACATACTAAGCAACAGAAAATAAAAGTTACATGCTAAGCAACAGAAATTGAAATTACATACTAAACAACAGAAGTTGAAAGTTACATACTAAGAAACATACATTGAAAACAGATAAACTACGATCACTTCCCAAACAATATGCTATTAGAGCGCGTTCAGATCTTCTTCTTCTGGAGTTAAGTCCCTCCTAGCCATCAACGGAGTAAGGATAGCTGCCTTGATTTTCCGTTCTTGAATATCACATTCCCTTTCACGTGTGACTCTCATTTCACGCAGTGCTGCAGTGAAATAATTAGGAATTGTATATGATGGTGTTGCAACTTCTTTGCCTTTTCTTTTAGCCTTAACTTTAGCCTGATCTCTCCCAATAGGACGTTACAATGTAGAAGAACGACTCTCAGGAGTGGAGTCGATTTGAGGTCCTCCATCCTCACTAGTCCTCAACCTTTTTGAGCTCCCACGACTTTCTTCAAGACTATCTTCATCTGGCTGGAAACGCGTTGAACCAGTGCTATTCAATTTCAATTTCCACTTGGGATTGTATCTCATCACCTCCTCAAAAACCTTATGGTGAGTAAACTTGTTCTTACCATACAGTTGTTGAGCGGTTTTCTCAATATCCTCTTTAGACTGGCCACTCGTAGCTCGATCATTCGCATGTTTGTATGCACCAATCCACTTTGAGACATTTGCATTGATTCGTTTGTAGCGTTGTCTCAATGACTCCGTACTTCTTGGTTGACCCATTGTTGGATTTTCTTTTCTTGTTTGCTCATACAGATCAGTAACATTCTGCCACAGATGGAAACTAGTTCGGTTAGTGACACCAATTGCATTTGTGCTGAAGAAATACCAAGCATACATTAATGCCATGTCTTCTTGCTCATTCCAACCATGTGGAGTGTTTGAAGCACTCGTGTTGGTTTTTGATTTGTCTTTGCTTGACGATTGGTTTTGAACTGAGCTTTGAAATTGATTAGAATTCGGAAAATCATCAAAGCTAGGGAAATAATCTTGGGAAGGATCGAAATTTTGAGAAGGATTGATGTTTTGGGAAGGATTGAAATTTAGGGAATCGGAGAATATCTCATCATCCTCCATAGTTTTTTTTTTTTTTTAATAAAAATTAACTCCTATATGAAGGAGGATATTATATATAAACTCCTAAGAAAGGAGGAAATTACAACTGAGGTCAAGAGGGCTCGAACTCGGCACCTCATCATCCTCCATAGTTAACAACAAAGGAAACAAAAAGAATATGAAATTGTATCAAACAAGGAGGATTATAGGGGGAGAATATATGATTTTTTTTTGTTGCAAAACTATAGCAAATGTGGTCTCTATTTATAGAGGAAGAAAAATTATGAATTTTATATAATTTTTATAATTTTTTAATATAATATATTAAAGATATATAAATTTTTTTAAAAAAATATATCAACCAATGAGATTGTGCCATTTGGCATAATCTCATTGGATGATGGAAGGGAGACCGCCTGGTTGGTGTTTGGGTTGGGAGAGACAGCGGTCGGTTGGGAGAGAGGCCTTTTATTCCATTTTTTTTAAATATGGGCTGAGGTGGCGGTCGACCACCTCACCGATAAACGTAGTCTTAGCTTTTCTTTTCCATTTCCTTTAATTTATCAATTTACTACTCCCTCCGCTCCATACTACTTGCACTTTTCACTTTGACAGCGTAAATTTGAACATGAGTAATTAGTGTAATTAAATTAGAATTTTAAATGTAATAAGACAACACTTAATAAGGGACACAGAACTAACTCTAATATCTTAATTAAATGCCATAATTTTTTATTTAAAATAGAAATAGTGCAAATAGTTTGGGACGCTCCGAAAATGAAATGTGCAAGTAGCATGAGACAGAGAGAATACTACATATAACACAAAAAAAAAAAAAAATTATTCAGCGAACTAGCAAAACTTCATCGGAAAAAAGAATATGTGCTTAGAATATGGCACCTTCCAAGCACTTTCCGAGGACCAGGACCAAGAATGCTTTTTACTAGTCTTGTCAAATCTATTTGTGAGTATTTTTCAAGTGCAAGCCAATTGTGAGCACGTCAATGTGTTTTTCGAAATTTAAGAGCACGAGAATGTGCTCAGAATATCAACACCTACGAGCACACGTTGTGTTCACCATTTTCGAGCACCGTGGTGTGCTTATAAAGTCTGGTCTTGTACTATGCACCAAATTTCTATGTTGGATTATTGGACTAGGCACAATTACAGTGAGAAACATGTATGGGTTATTCATATGCGCATTCAATGACAACAAATTATATGGAGTTAACTGGCCATAACGAGTATTTTGAATCAGTTTGACCAAGTGACTTTTGTAATAAGTGACAACTGGACATTTTGTGATTTAGAAGCAAATATGAAATGTTTCTTCTTGAAGGTTTTCCAGGAATCCATCAGATGAGATATCTTATGCATACATGAATATGGATGTGATCACATGAAAACTCTAAATATTGTACAAACTCAAAACTATGATTTGGACCATTGAAAAATGTCAACAGATCACAAAAAAGCATCAACATGAAAATGTCAACAGAATTTCAACGGTAGTTAATGATTGATGCTGTGTTGATACTGTGTTGACATTAAAATCTTAAAATTTTACACTGTGTTGATATTGTATTGAAGCTGTGTTGAAGAGTTTTGAGTTTGTACAATATATAAGTTTTCATTTTATCACTACATGAATATATGATAAATGTGGCAAAAAAATAATTAGTAAAGATTTTTTGAATTTCCCTAGAAAGGTAAAAAAATCTGAAAAGATTATTCTGTTCCAATTTAAAGCCGAATAATAGTATTTCTGTATTTGTGTAGAGCATGTGACTAGTCTAGTTCAACAACTATTGGAATCAAGAATCACGGAGTTTATAATCAAGCTTCTAATTTTAATACAGCATTGAATTTCTTTTTGCATGCATGCATTTTTCTTTCTCTCTGTTGAAATATAATCGTATGATTATCTTGTTTTTTTCATGATAGAATAGTTTTTGTTTTAGTTGGATAATTATGTTTTGATTTTGCAAGCGTACGTGGAACATCTTTACAGCTTGCAGTTACATTGTTGGGTAGGAAAAGAAATCTCTAAAATCAAGTTTTATAGAATGAAAACTACATATTGGAAGACAACCAGACATGCGGGTCCAATTATGTCATGACTCATGAGTTCACCTCTTTAACGATTATGACTTTGGATTCGACAACCATCTCATTTTTCACAATCCCTACGTTTTTTCTAAATAATTATGTGACCTTATAACCCCAACATAAAATTAATGAATTCAAAAGCTTGTTTTCTTCTTATTTGAGAAAATGAAATCAAACCAGCACTCCGAAAAATATAGATACAAAAGAAATTAAATTTAGGATAATCCGTTCATACAAATATAGATTGTCTACTACTATTTCTTTCATTTGCTACTGATTGGTGAAGTTTCTGCGTTTCTTTGTAAGTGGGGTAGTATTTTAATGAGTACTGTAGAATTAACAATTACTTACCGTGGTTTGATCAATGTATATTAAGTCTGCCATCAATTGAACAGTAGAAGACTTAATTTGTTCGAGGAAACCCTTTTTAATATACTCCATCCATTCGCCATTAGGAGTCCTATTTGAATTCGGCACATGTTTTAAGAAATAGAAAGTGGGTGAAAAAAAAATAGTGGAATGTGAGATCAACATACCATTTTTGGTAAAAGTGAACGGGGACTCCGATCCTAATGACGGACGATCTAAAATGCTCAACCGGGACTCATAATGGTGGACAGAGGGAGTACTATTGAAGTACTCCCTCCGTTCCATAGTAATAGAGGCATTTCATTTTGCATACTCGTTTTGAAAAAATAATTATAAATAGTTAAAGTGGAGAAAAAGTAAAATAAAAGAGAGAATAATATAGAGAAGAGTCTTATCTATAATATTCTCTTTCTTTCTTTACTTTTTCTCTCCACTTTAACTATTTATAATTATTTTTTCAAAACGAGTGCGCAAAATGAAATGTCTCTATTACAATAGAACGGATGGAGTAGTATATATGTGAAACATTTCAACTGTGAAATGCGTCTAGATTCAAAAATTGAAATGAGTCTAGATTCAAATCCAAATTTATATCCATTTAAATTTTAAATGATGATCCAAATTTGGATCTTCACCTATCACAATGAGATGGGCTCGAACAATTTTTGCGTTTGAATATTAGTTTGGAATTATTGAAGAAAATTAGATATGTTGTAGTTGTCATATCCGATGTGGACAATACATCATTATAGATCAATCAGTATTGTTGGGAATAGTTGTCATAGTATCTTATAATAAGTCATGAAATGGATTGACATATCTTAATTTTGTATTGGGACGTGAACGATAACTCCATCTACTCCACGATAAACACACAAATATGATATATACATAAAATTGATAAAATAAACTATTTTAGGACAAAACTGTGAGATGCCAATTTTAACTCTCAATTTTGAGGCTTTAAGATGGATCCATTACTTTGTTGAATAAACTCATGATCCCGATTTCGAATATATAGATGCAAAAATCATGTTATATTATTTTACAAAAATTCATTACATTTATATAAGTAATATTCGAAATTGGAATTTTAGCTCTACAATTTCCTACATACAATAAGTACGTGTGTGGATGTGTGTGGAATGAACATTACTCGTTGCATATGAAACTGTACTCATTCCATTATCTTGTACTCCCTCCATCCATAATTAGGAGTCTCATTTATGAACGATACATATTTTAAGAAATATTAACAAAAGTGAATAGAAAAAGTTAGTAGAATAAGGGTCCCACTTGTATATATTAGTTTTAAATGAAATGTGAGCGGAATGAGTTAGTGGAAGGTGGAACCCTATTATCATCTATGGTAAAAGTGAACCGAGACTCTTATTCGCGGACAGACTAAAATGGAAAAATGTGACTCATGTTCGGAGATAGAGGGAGTAAATGATGGAACACCGAAGTGTGAATTGCTTAATAAGCTTAATGGATCAATAATGTGATAGATTACGCACTATAGTGTATTTCTATTAATTGTTACTCCCTCTGTCCCACAATAAGATTCCACTTTTACCATTTTAATCCGTCTCACAATAAGAGTCCAGTTTTACTTTTACTATAAATGGTAAGTGAATCTCACATTCCACTCACATTCATTATTATGAAACTAATAAATAAACGTGAGACACTTATTCCACTAACTTTTTCAACTTATTTTTCTTTACATTTCTTAAAACTCGTGCCGAATCAAATGCGGACTCCTACTGTAGGACGGATATAATAGTTTTTATTCTTCAGCACTTCATCCATGCACCCTCTTAAAAAACCTTATAAAGAAGATGATTGTTCAAGTATATATAGATGAGACAAGATTATCATCAAGTCGACGATGTGAACATAAATATGAGTTTTTCAACAAACACTAGTTTAGATTATTTTACCTCTCTTCGTAAAGGTGGTCCTCACTTATGTTGTCCCAGCTCACAAGTCAAGGAGACAAAATGCAAGTCATTTAGTACCTAATTAGTCTAAAATTTTTGTTAAACGCTAAAAATGTGAATTCATCTCAAAAGAAATAGACAGAAAGAAAGCTTATTTGAATTACAAATCCCTCGATTGCCTTCATAATCTATGTGTGATATATTAATATGAGTTTGTAATAACTGACCTCTCTTATGAGACAATAAAATAATAAAATTACAAATTGCATGCAATTAATTCTGGATTATGTGGTCGGAAGTTATCATAAAGACTTTATATCTAAAGCATTTTCCATTTTAACTTTAGCACATCAACAAATATGGTTGAATATATTATATTTCAACATAATAAGTGGATTACGTGTATAAAAAATTCAAATAAGTGCTCCATCTTCATAAAAGTAAAATACATTTGGAATATAAATCCAATTTCTCACCTAACCTGTCTACTGAGTGTGCAACATTAAGAAGACCAGTCTGAATATGCAAATACGGATATACAACTAAAATCAAATACAAAGAGTTTAAATAGAATTTGGCTAGATAAAGCTAGTTGAAATGAACTTATTCAACAGTTGAGACTAATTCCATGAGAAAGTATATTACTAAGACATATTCGACATGAAGAATATTGTTCATGGATTGAACTTTAGTTCTGTGTTGGGAAGAATCATTAACCAATTACAAGCTTGACCCAATTCGTTATTGCCTTTTTTTTTCTATGAAATGTTCGTATCGGTGGAATTTTGATTGAAGTTGTGATACAAAGTTAATTAGTGTTTTGATTACTAAAATTTGGGTATCTTAACTAAGATTTGTGATTTATGAATATAAACAGATTTGGCCTATAAAACATTCTCAAATGGCAACTTCATGTCGTACACGTGCACACTATAACTATCCAAATACGAGTTGATTTCATACTATTTTAATTTTTAATAGTAGTATATTATATAATTGAAAATCACGGCTCTTTATATTTTCAGAGATATGTTACTTAATAAAAAAACTTCACTATTATCTTCTTTTCGTGCGCTTTGTTATACTAAATCTAGAGTGATCTTTTGAATAATTAATAGGAGTAGTATATAATTTGACTTATTTATTTATTTTGAAATTAGGCAGTGTCAACGATTTTGTGCTTAAAAGGTAAAAATCGCAATATGAATTATGTGGGAAAAGCTTCACGCTCAAGTAAAAACATTATTGCTTTTATAAAATTGGTATATAGTCAACCACAAATTTTCTTCTAAGTTGAAAATTGACATATTTTGCTTTTGAAAAATTGATTTACGATTCAAGTCAACTTTTCACACATTGCTTATTACCCCTTTCCTAAATCCTTTTTTATTTACGATCTTTTAATTAGTCAGAATTACATGCACGTTTTAATACTTAGAAAACGAATCCCATATCAGTGTTATATGGAGTACTATACTAATTAATTTATAAATATGAATAGTGCTAAAATATATCCTTCAACTCTTCCATATTCAATACCAAAAATACCCATAACTAAAAAAGTGTGAATGTTTAAGGACCTATTTAAGTACTATTATTATTACGATATTTGGTCGTTTCCACATAACTTAAGTGTCCTTTTACAAAACATACATATTCAATGCACGTGTACTATATATGCGTAAAGTATACTCCCTCTGTCCCAGATAATTTGGGACACTTTGACCCGGCACGAGTTTTAAAAAATCTAATGGAGAGTGAGTTGAAAAAGTTGGTGGGATGTGAGTCCTATTTTTAAAGTATTAGTTTTATAATAAAATGTGAGTAGGAATGGGTTAGTGCAAAAAATGAGGTCCACTACAAAAAATGGTACGTAAAAGTGAAGTGGGACAAATTATATGGGACGGCCCAAAATGGAATACTGGGTCGAATTATCTGGGACGGAGGGAGTATTTACTTTTATGATTTTTCTAAGAGAAAAAACTTCAAAAAAGAAAGTTAAATTTTAAATATTCTCGATAGTTATATAGTTGAAGAAATTGATATAGGGGAGATACGGCTTGTTGCACCTCCACACGCTTTGTATATTTCATTTTGTATGTAAAAATTAAGTAAATGAAACTCGTTTTTAGGATTGATTAGATAAAGAGTCAGATACTCAACTCAATAATAGATTCTTAAAAGGAATTAACTATCAGAATAAACAAAGAAGACGTCCAATCGTTTAAAGCAAGGAGAACCCAAATTTAGCAAAAAAGGGGTCGGTGTGAACGATGTTCTTCAATCAATATAAATTATAATGAAGACATATTAAGTAAATTAGTTTCTAATAATTTGATGACTGCGTGCATCCTTGTGGAATTGACCACAAACAAACTTCTATATTTCAAGTTTTCATCCTTATCGCATGCGTATATATCTTTGAAATATTCATTTTTTTAGTCAAAAGTTAAGCATTCCATAATTTAGAAATAAAATGATCAAAATCGTATTTGGATAATGATATCACTTCCATGAGTTGCATCACGTGAGTTACACATATTTACTTACGTGGATTAACAATAATAACAACAACAATAATAATAATCTAAATTGCCATTCCAGTTTCATATTTTATATCAGTCCGGTAGTTTAAATTATTTTTAAATATGTTTTATATGTATTTCATATATTTTATGCTTTTTATATAGAAATAATATATACGTAGCGCGACACATATAATCTCGTGCATAATATTGAAGTTATAATCACAATATAGTTTATGGGAGGTAATCAATTGCTAACTAATTACCAATCCCAAATTGAGACCAATTTTCAACCATTATATTAGAAGATCTTGTGGTTAATATGATGCCAAGTGTAATATATTTTAAATTTAAATAATTATTAATTAAATTAAAAGGGTATTAATGTCAAATCTATATGTAGTAATTATAACTAACTACTTTCTCTCTCCTCAAAATCATCTCAAATCTTTAAATTTACGTAACTCTCTCAATTTAAATTATTTTTTCGCAAAAAATATATCAAATTAAAGATAATTTAATAAGGATTCCAACGAGATCTCAATTGCATATATTCCGACGATGTTCGGGTGATGAAATTTGATAAATTATATTTCAATTTTTTCGTACATGTTGATAAAGCAGCCTATTTTCAACAAATGCAACAAAAAATCTCAATATATTGTAGGCAAAATCTCAATATTATGCATGTCCAATCTCAATAAAAATGTGATGATATTCCAATGTCATATTGTTGATATTTTTAATACACAATGTTGATATAAAAAAACACTCACGAAAATTATCATATGATAACATAATGACGATATTACCCTTTTGTTGATATTTTGTCTACTATTTATTGAGATTTTGTGAGCTTTAATCTCATCCACTCATTTTAAAATCCAAGGGTGGAGATTTAGTCTTGATTTTGGATTAGGGTGCTAAAAGCATTAGAATAGGACCCTAGTTTAATATACCAAATTATAAGTCGAAAAATCTAATTAATAAAATTGGAGTACTCATATACATATAAATAAATTATAGACTTGGTTATATATATATATAGCTTTTAACAAAAAATAAATAAATTAAAATAGGTGAATTATATGATTTGTAATATATGGACGGTGTGGGGATGATAGAAGATATATGATTGGCTCCAAAATTCTAGGACGATATGAGTCATGACATTAAAACGAAAGGGATGAACTAACTAAATCAACATCAAATAAATGACATAAACATAGGCCGGTGACATGTACATACATTTACAGATAATCTATATATCGACTAGTCAATTGTTTTTTTTCCTTATGTTTTCTTTTAACCACTTTTTGTTAATTGTAGTTTCAGCGACTCTACTTAAATCCATTACTACAATTTTACAATTCGAATTTTTTAGAATAATATACAGTAGTAATAAATGCCAAAAAAAAATTAATAGAAGTATATGTATATTGACACCGCCCCACATGATTTAAACTATGCATTCATGATTAATATACCAACCAGAAAAGGTCCCTATTCAACCTTTCTAAGTCCTTGCCACGTGTCCCTTTCTACACGTGACATTTCTCACTATTTACACATGTAAAAATAGTTAGTGAGATATTAATTTATTTAATTAGTTTGGGTTAACTGCTAAAAGAATCATAGTACAGTACTTTATTTAAATCTGATTTTGGGTTTTCGATATAAAATGGTCACAGTAAAAAATACTCCTTCTGTCCCACTTTAAGTGGAGTATTTATATTACAGAAATTTTATATAGTATTGTTTTATATATAAAATGGAGAAAATAAAACAAAAGCGAGAGAAAAAATAGAGAGAATGACGTTTCTATTTTGAAAATATGTTATTTAAAATGAGACATTTTGAAAAGGAAGAGTGGGACGGAGGGAATAGTATTTTCTAAAATTTGTAGTCAAAGTAGATACTACTACTAGGGGTCCTATTCTAATGCTTATAGCACTTTAATCCAAAATCAAGACTAAATCTCCACCATTGGATTTAAAAATGAGTGGATGAGATTAAAGCTCACAAATCTCAATAAATAGTAGACAAAATATCAACAAAAGGGTAATATCGTCATTATGTTATCATATGATAATTTTCGTGGGTGTTTTTTTATATCAACATTATGTATTACAAATATCAACAATATGACATTAGAATATCAATACAAGGACAAGAAAATATCAAAACATTTTTATTGAGATTGGACATGCATAATATTGAGATTTTGCCTACAATATATTGAGATTTTTTGTTGCATTTGTTGATAAAAACTGCTTATCAACATGTACGAAAATTGAAATATAATTTATCAAATTTCATCACCCAAACATCGTCGGAACATATGCAATTGAGATCTCGTTGGAATCAAATTATCTTTAATTTGATATATTTTTTGCGAAAAAATAATTTAAATTGGGAGAATTACGTAAATTTAAAGATTTGAGATGATTTTGAGGAGAGAGAAAGTAGTTAGTTATAATTACTACATATAAGATTTGACATTAATACACTTTTTATTTAATTAATAATTAGTTAAATTTAAAATATATTACACTTGGCATTATATTAACCACGAGATCTTCTAATCTAATGATTGAAAATTGATCTCAATTTGGAATTGATAATTAGTTAGCAATTGATTACATCCTCTACTACTACTATTAAACAAATTATGCATGTACGCATCATATATTTTGTTACTATTGCAACAATATTTATAAAACATACTGTACTATAATAAAAACAAAATCCAACTGAATTATTTAAGCAGATAACTATATATTTTAATTGTGTAAAATATGTTTGGTTTGGATACCCAAATCAAACAAATGAAACGTGGGTACATTCGGTAAGAAAGAAACTAAAGCGACAGTAACGAAGATATCTCATATTCCTATATTTTAGGAACGATGCAATGTGCTAGACTGCTACCTACTCCGTACTAATAATTTGTTATTAATTCTAGTACTATTTTTCTTACTAATTTGACTCTATTATAAAGAAATTATTTAAAGGATTTGAATTAAAATATTTATGACAAATTCACACATTTAATTATACAAAGATCCAATAAAATTATTAATCTTTTCCAAATTCTACAGATATTAAATTTATAAAGTTAGGAGTAACATTTTCTGAAGTTATTGTAGAATATAAATACTCCATGTAATATTATAATTTATTTTTAACTAATTAATATTTATGGGTCGATTTTAAATGAATTATGTATATGTAGTCATGTAGATGCTCAAATTCCAATTATAGGGTTGTAATTAGTAATATTTATCAAACTTAAATATCCGACAATTATTAATTGTGTGCATGGCTCTTTGGACATCCCAAAGGCTAATCAAAATCGATGCTGAAATAGGCAAATATTGTTTCCGTCCAAGACGCACTTGCATCATTTACAATTCATATTAGGCAATAATTTGAAAACTATAACACTTCCCATTTATTGCGTCGTGCAGCGCGTTCCAGAAAATTTGGACCAAATTCCTTCGCGTTTTTATATCTTTAAAATGACATTAATAATGCACATACATCCTCTAAACTTTTCTTTGAGCACCAATTATCTAATTTTATGTTGATTGACGTTCTAACCACTACTTATCATTTATAATCGCTGTTTATATATTTGTCTTTAATATATTCCTTTTAGTTTACTCCTCCCATCCTTGAAATTCATGGTCAGATTTGGAGAAGTTCTAAATGGTAATATGTGGAAAAAGGGTACGCCTTCTAGATCTTTAGTGCTATTATTTTGGTAACAATAATTAATAAAGTAGCCAAGTATCATTTTCAAGTTCAAAGAGAGTATTTGATGAAATTATAATCTTTAATTAAATTTGAGAAAATTGTACTTTACATTCTAAATTATTATTAACATAAAAAATAATATCTGAAAATAATCATTATAAAGTGTACAAATTATACTCCGTATGAGAATTAACAAAATAATACTTAGGAATCAATATAAATATTCTAGTATACGGAGTACTATTTTTTATGAGTAATAAAATGTTCAAATCTAAAGCTGTGGGGAAGTTTAAAAAGAAGGGGAAATAGCATATCAAAAAGGCCATTAACAAAATAAGTAGATGATAAAGTGCAAATCAGTTGATAAGACATTTCTTCTTCAATTAATTGGTTGAAGGTTCAAGTTATTATGTGGGTAGAAGAAAAATCATTATTAGTATTTTTTTTTTGAAAAATAACCATCGATAGAACAAAAGAAAGATTGCACTATTGCAAACAAAAATACTCATACTAGCCAAAAAAAAAATACTTTGTCCGCTCACTACAAATAATTATGATATAATTTGCTTACTTCATTAGATGGAAAAATTTATCATAAGGGGAAGATTACTAATTTTAATGAACATGAAAATAAAAATAAATATGACTATGAGATATGAATAAATTAACAGAGTACAATAAAACAAAACACACCCTAACTCAGGCGATTACACAGCATGCACAAAGTAAAAAAGAACTAAAACATGAAGTACTTAAGAACTTAGTGTTAGCTTTCAATCGTTCATATACTTTATATGATTATAAATTGTTAAGATATTTTTATTAAACGTATATATAGTTTTTCCTTAATAATGACTTCACTAGGGTGTGATTTTCAACTAACGAATCTTTTGCTTTGAGACAGCATCAAATTATATATAAATGGACTTACATACTTTTTTATATGTATATAGAAATTAATGAATGAACCAAAATCATCAAAGTTTAGCAACTTTAGATAAATTTCTGCCTAAAATTATGTGTAAATTAAGCGTTGGCACGCGTGGCGACTATAATTCAATGTCACACGACATCATCGTACTTTAGGTTTGAATATGCTCTACCATATTGCTCATCATTTGACTTTATTAATACTATGTACGGTACACATATCACTTCCATGCACTTGTATGAGCAAAACTTAGTTTAATTTTACTTTGAAATCCATATACTTAAAAAAATAGTACTCCTAAGAAGAGGCGGACCCACTAAGGGGCATGGGGGGCCCTTGGAACCCCCACTCATTTTCGATGTTCCTATATATATAGTTCATAATTCAATTATCAAGTTAGTCCATAGCTCAGTTGGTCAATTAGTTGGCCAAGTTACAAGGATGTCACGGGTTCGATTCCTTGCGGTTGCTAATATATGTTCATTTTTGGGATTTCTCGAAGCTAGGGCAACTAAATAGATTTATTTATCTATTAACTTATTCATAGTTTTTTACTTTATCGGCTAGATTAATTTATTTATGTTTTTTCTAGTTATATAATTTTTATTTGTGTAAAAATTGTCATTGTAACATCATAAAGTAGTAGTAGTAATTTTTATAATCCTAGAATAAAAATAATTATTTAGTTACATTAATAAGCGTATATATTCATATTATTTAAAATTAAAGTTATGCTTTTTATTTAAAATTATATTCTTCAATTATTTCGACATTGACACTATCTTCATATGTACTTTACCTTATATTGCTCATTTTTAAATTATTTATCTCACGATATTTGTATTGTTCATGTCGTGATTGTTTCTGGCCTTATTGATACTAAAAGTACGCAACAATTGATAATGTTAGTTTGGACCCCCCAGTATCAAAATCCTGCGTCCGCCACTGCTCCTAAGTAATTATGCTATTAAACTTATTTGTTAACAATACACATGTGATCATGAATTTATGTTCAATTAAACTTGTAAAATTTGTTTGTGTCTTAAACCTAATTAGGCTCTACTCGATAATTTATAACAACTGAGTGAGTGATTGACTGTGAATGATTTTGTTATATCCATGCATATATCACGAGGTTGTTCAAGGTTTAAAAAAAAAAAAAAAATTGCACATGTCTGTATATGCACATTTTAATATATAAATAAATTGGGCTTATAAGATGTGGATGTGTTAAAATTCTAATATCTTGTTCCCCACATCGGTTTGGTGATGATCCTAGCTCCTCTATATAAGTGTGGATAATCCTCCTCCTTATGAGGCCTTTTAAGGGGTGAGTGACCCATTTCTAATATGGTATCAGAGAGGGCCTAAGTCGATGATGGTTTATCTCTTTATCTCTTCTCTTGCCTACCCACGTGATGGAAGTCCGATGTGTCATTCCGGCCCACACGTGAGGGAGCGTGTTAAATTCTCCATATCCTTGTCACACATCGGCTTGGTGATGATCCTAGCTTCTCTATATAAGTGTGGATAACCCTCCCCCTTATGAGGCCTTTTAAGGGGTGAGTGACTCATTTCTAATATGGTATCAGAGTGGGCCCAAGTCGATGATGGAGTTTATTTTCTTTATCTCTTCTCTTGCCTACCCACGTGATGGAATCCGATGTGTCATTCCGGCCCACACGTGAGGGGGCGTGTTAAAATTCTAATATCTTGTCCCACATTGGCTTGGTGATGATCCTAGCTCCTCTATATAAGTGTGGATAACCCTCCCCCTTATGAGATCTTTTAAGGGGTGAGTGGCCCATTTCTAATAGTATGTGTGTATTGATATAATCAAATCTTGCTAGCCTTTTGAATTGACGCCATTAAGAGGATGCATATAAAATATCTAATAAAAAAAATAAAAGAAAAGGAAATTTATATGAGAATAAAAGGAATTAGAAATATCTTAAATAATTGATAAATATAATTAATTTCAATGCATGTGTAACTAAGTACTTCTTTCATCCCACAAAGTTTATCCCAGTTTAATCTGATGCGAATTTTAAAAACTGTTTGACTTTGTATTAAATAAATGTGTGTAGTGGAATAAGGGTCCCACATTAAGGAGATGGAGGGGTGTATTTAATATCTATTTTTGATAAGATTACAGTTGAACAAATTTTGTAGGACGGATGAAAATGATAAAATGGGATAAATTTTGTGAGATGGAGGGAGTATTTAAGAAGGATTTGACCAATTAGCACATATGTAAGAAAACAATCTTACGTGTGTATTGGTAGAAAATATTCCAAAGGTTTGAATGTTGAAACCGACTTTCTCTATGTGTAAGTCCACGTCACCCTTTAGCTTGGTCATTCCCCTATATATAAGTAGCTCATTTTCCCCAATGCAAATAACTTCATCTTTTCATCCTCCCTTCCTAGCAAAATCTTTCACACACACACACACACACACTAATACAAGAGCCTCAACATCTTCTTCTTAGTCTTTTTCTTCTGCATATTAAATGGAAGGTACAAAGAAGGTGAAATCCCAAGCGCTTCTATCCAAACTCGCCACCAGCGATCAACACGGCGAAAACTCACCGTATTTCGATGGATGGAAAGCCTATGACAAAGACCCTTTCCACCCCATCACCAACCCTAATGGAGTCATCCAAATGGGCCTCGCCGAAAATCAGCTTTCGCTGGACATGGTGTTGGATTGGATCAAGGCAAATCCGGAGGCCTCCATCTGCAACGCTGAAGGACTCCATGCATTCAAAAACATGGCATTGTTTCAAGACTATCACGGCTTGCCCGAGTTCAGAAAGGTATATATATACATACTCCATATAATAATACTATCAATTAATAAAAAAAATTAGTTATACTAGAAGCTTAGTTAAATTTTGATATGTTTTAGGGAGTGGCAAGATTCATGGAAAAAGCACGAGGCGAAAGAGTGAGATTCGATCCAGATCGCATAGTAATGGCGGGTGGAGCAACCGGAGCTAATGAGGTTGCTATATTCTGTTTGGCTAACGACGGCGATGCATTTCTCGTGCCGTCTCCGTATTATCCTGCGTAAGTCACAATTCTAGTCCACCTTACACGTTTTGCAATTAATAATAGTACTCTCTTCCTAGCTTCTACACTCGCTTCATCACACATCAAAAATAGTATAAAAATTTTTAAACTCCAGAATAATATTTAGTTACGTAACTACTAAAAGGGGTCACCTATTTATTCTCACGCGTCACAATCGTGTCGTAATTATTTCTTCCGAAATCTATACTACACCAGATAAGTTCTGCTCTCTATGTATCACTAAACTTTACTTACGTGCCGAAATAACAAACATAATGTAACAAGCAACAAACATTCTACTTCCTCCAAATAAATTAAACACGCCCTTGAGACCTAATACACGTTCTATGTTATACAATCTGCGCCGTACACGTGTCCATCCAGATTTAATTCGGTGGAGCCGAAGTTGGTAGCACACATGATATTGTTGCATTTAAACAAAACTCTTTTTCAAAGAATGTTTTGAGATGACAAGGAACAAATTATATGTCACTTTTCCAAACCTTTTTTCTTGATTCTCTAGCTGCTACAACTACTATATTTTCAGATTGTGCTACCCCACTATTCGGGTGTGATCAATTTTATACTTGAACTTGACCACAACACCCACCCACTAATTCATTAAATATGGAATTTTCAACATGAATAATATTATAAAATGTTTAGTAATTGACTTGTGGAATTGATATGCTAAAAGTCAATTTGTAGCTCAATCTAGACTCTATCTAGTCAGCGTGGACCACGTGCACAACATATGTCAACTAATTTGATTTATTTATGGTATATAAATTACATATAATTATATCCTAAACTTTTGATTTTGGCGTGCAGATTTAATCGGGATTTGAGATGGAGAACCAAAGTCCAACTACTACCGGTAACGTGCCAAAGCTCGAACAATTTTCAAATGACCAAAGAAGACCTTGAAGAAGCATTTGAGAATGCCCAAAAAGCCAATATCAAGGTTAAAGGGGTAATTCTGTCAAACCCTTCAAATCCATTAGGCACGACAATGGACAAGACCAATTTAAGAAGCCTAGTAACATTCATCAATGAGAAGCAAATCCATCTAGTGTGCGACGAAATATACGGGGCGACCGTGTTCCGTTCACCGCGATTTGTGAGCATTTCGGAAGTAGCGGAGGAGATGGAGTGCAACCTTGACCTAATTCACGTGGTGTACAGTTTGTCTAAGGACATGGGCCTCCCCGGCTTTAGGGTCGGGATTTTGTACTCGTACAATGACCACGTGGTTAGTTGTGCTAGGAAGCAGTCGAGCTTCGGACTAGTTTCCTCCCAAACGCAACATTTATTGGCGAAAATGTTGTTGGACGAAGAATTTACGGACAAGTACTTGTCTGAAAGCAGGAGGAGGCTGGCGAGCCGGTACGACTCGTTTACTAAAGGGCTTAAAGAAGTGGGCATAGGTTGTTTGGAGAGCAATGCTGGGCTTTATTGTTGGATGGATCTTAGGCAACTATTGAAAGAGCCCACATTTGATGGTGAGATGGAGTTGTGGAGGCTGATTGTTAATGAGGTGAAGTTGAATGTGTCACCCGGCTCGTCCTTCCACTGCCACGAGCCGGGTTGGTTTAGAGTTTGCTTCGCGAATATGGATGACGAGACCTTAGAGATCGCGCTAGGGAGGATCCGGATGTTCGTTGAGAAAGGCAAGGGGGCCAAGTCGTGGCAAAGGAACTTGAAATTGAGCTTTACGTCGCGAAAAATGGCCACCTCGCCTCGTATAATGTCGCCTCACTCACCTATACCACCTCACTCACCACTCCTTCGTGCTAATAACTGAGCACATTTCATACACAAACATAGATATTTTTTTTTGCACATGCACCTTGTCCAATATAATTGTAAGTCTAGCATTTCCAATTGTCCAAATGGGCTGTAAGCCCAACCACATTTTATCTGTTTAATTACTGCCCCAAATGTAACTAATTGGGCTGGGCTGAAAATATGTACTGTAGTATGTATCTGCGCTTTGCATCCTCTGAAAAATAAATGGATTTGTAGCCGTTTTTAACTCTTCATTCCTCCATAATTAAAATAACAATAAATTTATGATTTTTTTGCTATGTTACCATTATTATTATTAATTATTATAGTAATAAATTAATATTGAAACCTGCAACCATACTTAATGATCAATCTTTACAGTTAAATAAGCTCTAACTATATTCTAAAACTCATCGCAAATCGGTTCTTTTATTTTTTAAAAATTGTGGTTAAACCCATCCTTTTTTTTGTTTATATTCGAAGATAATTACTTGTATATGAAGAGAAGGATCAGCTGCTTAAGGAGATGCACAAATTGGGGAAGAAATCATAATAACGAAGACGACGGAAAGTGAGCGCATATTTTTTAGGTTTTATTACCTAGTTAAATGGATTTCAAATAATTAATAAATGGGTATTGGGCTAATTAATGTAAATATATCTAACTGAATTTTGAGATAGCTAGAATAAATTGGTCTAATAATCATACTTCAGTACACGTACATCTTTAAACTTTTAATTGAGGATATCTTTTTTTTTTTTACAATTTGATATATTTACTTTTATTGATTTTTAATCGATTAAAAATTATTTTTCTAATACATTTTAGATAAATTAATATTTATTATTTTTTCTGTATAATTTGTGATATTATATAGGTAAGATTTTAAAAGTGTAAAATGTTGGTGAATATGAAATATGCTTTTGGATTTAAGTTTGGGTATATGGTAAGTCTCGACATATTATCGTGAGACATTTGATTACAACAGGGGTTATTTTTGTTGACTGTGAAGTCATTTGAAAATCTAGCGGATCTGCTAACCAAAGAGTTAAATCGTGATCAAATGAATAAATTGCTAGAGAGAATGAGTTTGAAATCATCAACCTAAAGAATTGTCATAGTGGTAACCCAACCATCACGTTTGGAGATCCCAAGAACTTGGTTCAATGGAAAAACTAATCTATAAGAATTCGCATGAAACACTCATCTTTATCTATTCCCTATAGACTACTCCCTCTATTCCAAGGAAGATGACTCATTCCTTGGGCGACACGAGATTTTATGCAGCTTTATTTTGTGTGTTAAGTGGTGTGAGAATAGAGTAGAGCTAAAAGTGTTTCTATTTTTAGTAATGAGTTATTTTGATTGGGACAAACCAAAAAGAAAAGTGAGTCATCTTCAATGAGACAGAGGAGTAATAGAGTGTTGAAAATTTGTCCAGTGGTGAGGTTAAGTCTATTGCTTTTAATGATTTCTACATATCAGGAGGAGATTGAATTCTTGAGCAGATCAAGTATGGCAAGATACTGAACGAGGAATCACTTGTATAACTATGAAGTAAGACAGCTTCATAAAATACACTTATGAATCCAAAGTGGTGTCCAAGATCTGCAATGGACACGCCGTGAATGAATAGTTAACAAAAATATGGAATATATATAAAAATCAATTTTATAATTAAATGCTACTCCATCTATTTATAAATATAAATAAAATTTAAAATCAGGTAAAACGAAGCCCACTCGCATGACACCCACCAAGAGGGGACATTTGCCCCGCCATCTCGTCCCGTCAAGAATAGACAATATTGTGCATTGTGGATACTCTAAAATATTAAAATCCATGAAATTAAACTTAATTTCACATGAGAAACATTTACATGCAGTGATCCTAAAGTTATACTCTCTTAGTCCTTTAAATTTTGTTACAGTTTGATCGGACACAAGTTTTAAGAAATATAATGGAAAGTGAGCTGAAAAAGTTAGTAGGTGGCGGATCCTACTTTTAAAGTATTAGTTTTATAATAAAATGTGAGTGAGAATGAGTTAGTCGAATATTAGATCCATTACCAAAAATGGTAAAAAGTGAAGTGTGACAAAATTTATGGACGGACGAAAATGGAAAAATGTGTCGAATTTTCGGGGACGGATAGAGTAAATTACTATATCCTCGTTCATAAAATTTCTTATTTGACTATTTTAATAAAGTTCTAAATTACTTCATCCTCGTCTATTAAATGTCTTATTCGACTATTTTGATAAAGTTATAAATCACTTAATCCTCATCTATAACATGTCTTATTCGGTTATTTTGATAATGTTCAAAATTACTCCATCCTCGTCTATAAAATGTCTTATTCAGCTATTTTGATAAAGTTCTAAATTACTTCATCCTTGTCTATTAAATGTCTTATGCTATTTTTATAAAGTTATAAATCACTTATTAAATATTTTGATTCTTGCATCATAATACTTGGGTGATAGGCAAATAATTTTAGGAGATATTATTTTGTGTTTTAAATACGTATAAAGAAAAAATATTTTTTATATATTAAAATGAGAGAAAACTTAAAAAAATATATATATACTAATTTTTACGCCCTCCGTCCCATGTTATTCTCACTTTTTATTTTAGGCCGTAAATTGAGATTGATTTTTTAGTGTAATTAAATTAGAATTTAAATGTGATGAGACATCACTTAATAAAGGAGGTCTTAACTTAATCTAATATATTAATTAAATACATTAATTATAACTTAAACTATAAATAGTGTAAGTAGTTTGTGACGAGCTTAAATGGAAGAGTGCAAGTAACATGGGACGGAAGGAGTAATAAACAAACTAACAGATGTGATATACTCCCTCCGTCCCCGATTAAGAGTCACACTTTGTTCGGACACGAGTTTTAAGAAATGTAAAGAAAAGTTGGTTGAAAAAGTTAGTGGAACGTGAGACCCATTTTTTTATATTGATTTTATAATAAAATGTGAGGAATGTGAGACCTACTACTATTTATGGTAAAAATGAAGTGTGACTCTTAATTGGGAATGGACTGAAATGGAAAAATGTGACTCTTAATCAGGGACGGAGGGAGTATGACAAATAGAGTAATAGGAGTATATTTTAGTCCACATAGTCTAGTAAATATATTCACTATAAAAAAACTTAAGGCTACAAAAATTAATACGACCTACATTAGAAAATTTTAAAAAATGTCAATAATTTAGGATGCAAAAGCAAGCGTTCCCAAATTAAAGATAAATTAACTTAATTTTTGTTTTTTTGGTACGCTTTTATTTATGTCCTCTAATTTTAGTTGGGACAACAATAATGACGTTTTTTAAGCGTTGATGGTATATTCAGAAACAAAATTAACGTTCTTAATTGCATTAAAAAATATCTTTTTAACTTTTTTTTTAGCTTGTGTGTGTAACTGTTTTACCAACAATGACTCAAAAAGTTAAAATACTTCATCCACGTTTGTTAAACTAGCGTTCCTAGTTCCACCAAGGTAGTCGCTCTGTGATGGAGGAAGGAAGGGGAAGAATCTACCTTGAAGTTAGGCATTGTGCTTGGAGTGATTGGTGCAATTGTGGCGATATTGGGTGTATTGGGGCTGTTGATTATTGTTATTTACAGAAGGCTACAGAGGAAAGGGCTTGATGAATTCAGAAGTGAGAGTTTTGTGATGGAGAAAGGCTCTCCTTTGGGAAGTAAGCATCAATTCTAGTAAAATGAATTGTGTTTTAGTCTATTTTTGATCTATGAAATGAGTTTGGTGTTTGCACTTTTAATCGGGGCATGTTCCGCAGCCGATGAGGATGGCATCGATAGGGCGGCCCCTGTACCATAAGTTCACACTCGAGGACATGGAGGAGGCGGCGAACAACTTTGATCCATCCAATCTAGTGGGAGAAGGGCAGGTATGTGTACATATTGCTCGGTGTCACTCTGTGTTTGTGTTGAATAGTAGTATGATGTTTTGTGTGAATTATGGGAAAAAATGTTGATGAGCAGCTATATAAAGGAAGGCTGAGAGATGGATCTGTGGTGCTTGTGAAATGCCTGCTGAAACGGAAGCATTCTCCTCAAGCTCTGCAGCACCACATGGAGGTGATGTCCAAGCTGAAGCACTGGCATTTGGTGAGGTGCTAGGCCACTGCATTGTCCCACCAAATTGGAACCTGCGTCGATAACTAAATCATCAAGGAGAGGGGTAGTTTAATCACGGTCGATTTTGTTTCCTTCATTCTCCATTTCAACCAAACGCTGGAAATTGGGCCAAACTCCTACGTGGGCTGAACCAAACACTCTACAATTCTATCCACCAAATCATGAAATCCCATTTACTATAAACCCATATTAAATATTTTACTACCTACCAACGCACCCAAAGTAAATAAATAAATGAGACATCATTTATTACACATCACTTTCCATTTTCCCACCAAAAAGGGTGTTCTAGTAATTTTAACAAACTGCCACTTTTAAGTAGTATAGATGTTTTATTTGGATATTTTGAGACTTGCATTATTAATATTATATTTTAGTATTCGGTAATTTTTTGAACTGATTAGTCTTTCTTCCTACCTAAAGTCTTTAGTAGGAGTAATAAACAATACTAGTATGTTTAAAATTTTACCAGCAGTGACCCAATATATATGTGAAAAAAATACTTCAGTGACCCAATATGTTATAAATCACTTTATCATTGTCTGTTAAATGTTATAATTGAATATTTTGAGATTTGCATCATGGAGATGGAGTATTACTATACATTTTAGTGTATGGTTTGGTATTCTCCTAAATCTTTATACTTTCATCGTTCATAAAATAGTCCTCGTAGTAGTATACTATATTAATGTTTTAGTAGCCGTGACCCAATAAATTAGTAAAAATTACTTTATCCTCGTATGCTGAATATTTTACTTGGATATTTTGAGACTTGCATCATTATTATTACATAATATATTTAAGTGTTTGGTATTTCTCCACAATCATTATACTTTCTAACTACCTAAAAATAGTCTCCATTAGAGCATCTCCAATGGTAGGCTAGCCACCGGCTAGCCGATTGACTTGGCTAACCGGTCGGCTAGCCGAACCATTGGAGCAGGCTAGCCGAATTTCGGCGAAAAAACCGGCCAAGGCTAGCCGATTGCGTGTGGCTGGCCGATGCGCTGCCGCCATTGTGGCCGCCCGATCGGCCAGCGCCGATTTTTAATTTTTTTTTTAAAACCTATATAAACGCGATTTTAGTTTCATTTTTATTTGCACCGCTTGTTTTAACGAGTTTTTCTCTCTCTAACTTTCTGTACAAGAGCATCATTAACGCGGGTGATAGCAGTGGTGGTAGTGGTGGGGATGCCGAGGAGTACGAACGGAGGATGAACGAGGCTATGGAGGCCTACATGAACCGCGAGATAGATCGGTACATGCGTAGCGTGGAACAGCAGGCGATACCTCGCCCTCCACGGGTTATCCACCACCGGGCAGTGATTGATCGGGATCACGCCGCTGCACATCAGCCGGCCGTACGACGACTACTTTTCGGAGAACCCGCGGTTTCCCGCACACATGTTCCGGCGGCGTTTTAGAATGCGCAGGGAGTTATTTATGCGTATCGTTGGCGCATTAGAGCGTCGATATCTGTATTTCCGCTTCAGGCACGATGCGGTTGGCAGACCCGGCCACAACCCTATTCAAAAGTGCACGGCGGCAATCAGGCAGTTGGCCTACGGAGGCGCGGCAAACATGTGGGATGAGTACCTCCACATCGGTGAGTCGACAGCCCTGGAATGTCTGAAGTATTTCTGTGAGGGCGTGATGAACGTTTTCGGTGAGCAGCACCTTCGAAGCCCTACTCCCGAAGATTGTCAGAATTTGATGCAGATGCACGGGGAGAAGCATGGGTTCCCCGGGATGTTAGGCAGCATAGATTGTATGCATCGGGAGTGGAAGACCTGCCCGACTGCCTGGAAGGGGGCCTACACGACCGGCTACAAGTCAAAGAATCCCACGATGATCCTCGAGGCCGTAGCTGATTACCGGCTGTGGATCTGGTACGCGTATTTTGGGGTAGCTGGGTCGAACAACGACATCAACGTCCCGAACTCGTCTCTCCTCTTCAACGAGAAGTGCCAGGGCGTCGGTCCACCTGCCTCTCGTTTGTGGCCAACGGCAACCGGCATGATATGGGCTACTACTTGGCGGATGGGATATACCCTAGGTGGCCTGTCTTTGTGAAGACGATCGGGCACGCAAGTGATGAAAGGAAGGCCTACTTTGCGGAAAGACAAGAGTCGGCGCGCAAGGACGTGGAGCGCGCATTTGGTGTGCTCCAGTCTCGATGGGCGGCAATTAAGGGTCCAACGCGTTTGTGGGATGTCCCATGCGTATCCCAAATAATGTATGCATGCATTATCCTGCACAACATGATCGTCGAAGACGAAGGCGTACAACCGACTAGTTGGGCTAATGACGATGAAGCCGGTCCAAGCCACGAACGGCCACCCCTAACGTACGACGTGGGGTACCTCTCGATGAAGCCGGCCGCTCAAGGAATTTGCCGACATGCGCCAAGTGGATGCTCATATTCAACTCCAAAAGGATATAATTGAAGAGTTGTGGGCACGGAGGACTGCACGGCGATAGTTTTTTTTCTTTATTATACACCTTTTTAAATGTAATTTTTTTTAATCTATGTACCTTTTTAAATGCAATTAATGAATTTTCCCGTATATGTATCGTAAATTTAATTCCGTAATTTAATCGTAATTTTAATTCCGTAAATGTAGTATATTTTGAATTTTTTTTTTTGCGGCTGGCCTATGGCCTGACCTAAATCTGATGTGGCAGATGGATTTTTAGTGCTACTCGACGTGGCAGGGAAAAAAAGTGGCTGGCCTATGACTGGCCTAATAGCATCGGAGATGCTCTTATTATGACTAATATATTGGAGATGCTATTATTATGACTAATATATTCGAGTGTTTGGTATTCTCTAAACTCAATACTACTTTCTAATAACATACAAGTAGCCCCGCCCCCATAATATATAATTAGTAGTATTGCGCAATTGATAAAATAGAAGGGTGAAAGAAAAATATTAGTATTCCCTCCCTCCAAGGATGGATGTATCGCATTCATTTTTGTGTGTTCCAAATTAATTGAATATCATCTCTCTCCTCTCTCTCCTCTCTTTATTTTTTCTTAATCTTTATCATCTCTATTTTTTTTCTTTTTATTTATTTTCTCTAATATTCATTATCTTTTTACTTAGTAAACACCACTTTTTAAATCTTGTGAAGAAATAAAAGTCTCACCTAACTTAGAAGCCACAT
The DNA here is from genome assembly GCF_023119035.1 of Salvia hispanica. Lineage (NCBI taxonomy): Eukaryota > Viridiplantae > Streptophyta > Magnoliopsida > Lamiales > Lamiaceae > Salvia > Salvia hispanica. The sequence goes on from NC_062966.1 coordinate 10,951,684, forward strand.
TTTTAACTGTGTTTAGTTATATTTAGTGGTGTATTGTAGTGATATACTTCCTCTGTCCCATGTTCCTTGAGGCGTTTCTTTTCGACATGGGATTTAAGAAAGTTATGTTTAGTGAATAAAATAAAGTAGAAAAGATAATAAAGTAAGAGAGAGAAAAGATGGTGAAGTAAAAGAAAGAATAAAGTAAGTGTGATTAGATGCTTTGTTTTTAGTCAAAAAGTGAAATAACTCAAGTAACTTGGGACAATCCAAAATGGAATACGACTCAAGTAACTTGGAACGGAGGGAGTAAGTTGCAAATAAGATCATATATATTGTATCATATATTGTGAAAAAAATTCAAAAATAAGTGTATTAATTTTAATGGGAGATGAAAATAGAAAATGTGGACTATTTTTATCAGTTAACTGCATAGTAAAAATAATACTCTCTAGAAATAAATTTTATTTTTCGCGTACTATAGTACTCCCTCCGTCCACGAAAAATAGAGCACTTTCATTTTCTGCACTCTTTTTTTTAAAAATGATAATAAATAGTTAAAGTGAAGAGAAAGTAAAGTATGATAGAGAATAATGTAGAGAAGTCATTTTCTACACTCATTTTTAAAAAATGATAATAAATAGTTAAAGTGGAGTATAATTTTTTCAAAATGAGTGCAGAAAATTAAAGTGTTCTATTTTTCGTGGACGGATGAAGTAATAAATATGAAACCATACTATTCTAACATTTCTAGTTATATGTAATTAATTTCAAAAATTCATGTCAAATTAAATCTGAGACATTTAATAATGGGTTAATAGTCACTTTAATTATAAAATTAAGTCATATTCTGGTTCATAAAATTTAAAATTAAAACATAAAATCCTAGAGTTTCTATTTTCCTCATTTGTCCTTTTTTTGATATACAAAATGTTGTTATGATGACGTTCAAAATGACATTCTATATTAAATTAAGAAAAGAAAAAATACGCCCTTCGTTTAAATATAATTGAGTCATTTTTCTATTTTGGAAAGTTCCAAAATAATTGAGTCATTTTTATTTTTGGTAAAAAAGTAACTCTATCTTATACTACACTATATTCCCTTTTCATCTCTCTTACTTTAATGGGAAATTGGTCTCTAAAATCATGAACTTTGCCCAAAATTTGGTATTTCCCATGAACTTTGAAATTGGTATATAATATCACGAACTTTGCATTTTGTTTGGTATTTCCCAAACTCACTCAAATAAGATATTTTCATCAAAATCTTATTTAACATAGGCAACCGTGATATGTTTTATAATATTTGAAACCACTTTTTAAGTTTATAACATGTAGCATAAAAAGTCACGTTGAAAACCACGTTGATTTAATTGTGTCAAGTATGATAAAAGTCTCGTAAGTTAGTCAAATATAGTAATAAACATGCCGTGGGAAATACCAAACAAAATGCAAAGTTCGTGATATTATATACCAATTTCAAAGTTCATGGGAAATACCAAATTTTGGGCAAAGTTCATGATTTTAGAGACCAATTTCCCTACTTTAATCATCATTTGTTTAACATACTATTTTTAGACTTCGTGCTGAAAAAATATATCTCAATTAACAAAGAACGGATGAATTACTTATTTTAGTGAGTACTACAAGTTATTTTGAAACAGAAAAATTGAAACTTATAGTACTAATTTGTAAGGATTATAATTTTTGAAGGCGATAGAACAGTTCTTTTTTTTATAAACAGTGATTGAAGGATCGATAGTTCCACCGATGTCACATTCCGCCGAAGAGAAACGTGCACTGAATCTCATTCTCTCTCTTTGTTTGTAGACTGTAGTTGTGGAGTAGAGATAGAGATAGAGGGAGATATAGACAGAGGTGAAAAGGCAGTCTGCTGTTTTCTCACCTGTCATGTTTTCTTTAAATTCCTTACAGTAATCCATAATTTTACTCTCTGTCTTTTCCTCTGCTTTCCTATATTATTCTCTTTTCCATTCCATTTCTTCTCTCCTCTCCCTCTACTTCACTCTCTATCTCTGCTAATTGACCATAAACTACATTTTTCAGGAAGAATCAGAGATGAAGGTTTGATTCCATATTTTCCTCTTTTTTTAGGTTGGAAATGAATCAAACTTTTCTGTACATGCAGCTCTTTCTTCCTCACCCTCACAATCTACTGGACTTTTTTTGTGATTTATTTTGTTTATTCTGGATCTGGAATACTGCTGTTCTTATTGGAAAATGATTGTTGCTTTGAGTTTGAGATCGTGAATTTATTTTACTTATTGTTTGGAATACTTTCGTACATTCCATTATATACTAAAGAACTAATTGATTTGGCGTTGTTGTGATTTAAATAATTATTTGCGTCTGACAGTTAGATCCTTATTTTAACACATTTTGTTCTGCTTTATGGGAATTTAATTTGCAGAAATTTGTGTTGAGTTTGGATTTGCAAAATGACAAGGATCAACAGAGGAGGGCTTTGAAGACGGTCTCAACCCTTTTTGGTACGCCGTCCTTCTCAATTGAATATATATGTATATAATGTTAATTGAATAATGATGATTTTCATTGATTCTGCATTAATCTAGCCTCTATTTGCATAGTTAATTATAGTCGTTTGTGGTATAATTATGCAAATGAAGTACTCATACTAGTGTAATTTAAGACTGGTAAACGAAGATCAAATTGACCTTCCTTTTAGATGACTAACAAGATCCAATCAGCGTTAGAGAATAGAGAGTAGAGACATAATTTAAATGTTGATTTTGAAAGGGGATATTCATTAGTCCAACTAGTTAGTTCAGCAATCTTATGATCTGTTTTCACTCTAACTTCAAATAATTAACTTATTTAATAAAATCTAGGAAACGATGTTGCGTTGCCTGTTCCATTTATGTTATGCATTGCCATCAAATCGGAGGGTAGGAAATCGCTATCGTGTAATTTTGAAGCTTTCTCTTAGATAGTTGAGAGATCAAGACAAAAATATGTGACAGTTCTTTGATTTCTGTTTTGATAATTTGTAGGAATCGATGAAATCTCCATCGACCTAAAGGGAAAGAGGTTAATTGTGATTGGAACAGTTGACCCTGTATCTGTTGTTACCAAACTTCGGAAAAAGAACTGGCCAGTCCACATAATCTCAGTCGGGCCAGTCAAAGAGCCTGAGATGCCGAAGGAGGAGGCGAAGAAGGAGGAGCCGAAGAAGGAAGAAGAGGCAAAGGAGGAAGCCAAGGTAGAAGAAAAAAAGGAGGAGCCTAAGAAGGAGGAGGAAGGGAAGAAGGCAGAGCCAGAGCCGGAAATGATGCAGATTATCAGCACTGCATTACCGTATAGGCCATACAGGCCCTACCATACTCCGGTGACCACATACTACCCGGGGCACCACAGCATGGAAGAGGATCCGAATGCATGCATTATAAGTTAAGGTGATCGTTCCGGGCCCGTTTTCATACTCCTTGCCATTGATTCTTATAGCCTAGGATTGAAGTTTTAGTACATACAAGAAGTTGAAATAATGATTTTGGGTCTCATTTTTGTTTGGATTCACAGTGATTTTTATTTGTATTTTCTTGATGGCAAATGGTAGAGAGATCTTGGTTTTCATAGTTGGAGTCTTGCTGGAAAGGTGCAAGTCTTAAAATTTCATTTGTATGGACAATTTTTTTTTTTGTGGAGTAATTTATTTTTGGTTCGGCCTACACTATATCAACAAAATATATTGATAAGAGTGTAAGCCGATATGGGCAATCATTTTAGCGTTTGGGCCACACCTATTTATTCTCGAAATGTTGCGTAGATTTGACATAATGTTACGACGATAAATAGCATCGACTTTACCGCGTAGGCATGCATAGATTACAAAAAATGGTCGGTTTAGTAGGGCATCAAGGATCATTTCAATTCAATTAAAGCATAAATAGGGAAATGACACAAGATTCACTTATTCATTCAAGAGCAAACAATAATAGCTCTATTAACCCCTTCCCGCATAATTTGTCCCATTTTTTCATTTTGGTCTGTCTCACATAATTTGTCTCGTTTCACTTTTTAACGTTTTTAGTACCCCATATTCCATTAACTCATTTCTACTTACATTTTAGTCATATTTCATTTTGGATGGTCCCAAGTTACTTGAGTCATTTCTATTTTTAGCTAAAAACTAAACATCTAATCACACTTATTCTTTCTTTTACTTTACTCTCTCTCCTCTCCCTTACTTTATTTTCTTTTCTACTTTATTTAACTCATTAAACACAACTTTCTTAAATCTCGTGCTGAAAAGAAACGCCTCAAGTAACGTGAGACGGAGTGAGTATATAAAAGTAGGACCTACATTCCATTAACTCTTTCAACTCACTTTTCATTACATTTCTTAAAACTCATGTCTAGTTAAAATGAGATGAATTATCCAAGACGAAGGGAGTATAAGCTTTGATGGGAGTATAAGCTTTGACAGCATCAGTGATCAAACCACTGTGTCTATTAGTGTTTTATTGCTCATAATAGATGCCATTTATTAACATAAACCCAACTTGCTATATTAGAATACGGATATAACACAAATCTGCTATTGACACTATCTTATTCATGTTTACAAGACACGGTAACAAATTAACAATACGAACTCGATAACATATAATAACAACATGAAATGATTTAGATGTGTTGCAGAAGACAGGGATGGATCTATTAGGCCTCCACAAGGGGCAAATGCCCCACCCAAAAAAAATTCATGTATGCTAATTTAACTAGATAATTTTAAATTTTGTTTAAATATCCTTATTTTTGTCCCTTCTTAATGTATTAAAATATCTTTATGTATATTTTTGCTCCATCCATATAGAATTCCTGGCTCCGTTCCTGACGAAAGAGATATGCAACAACGTGGTGGTGCTGGTGGTCATGGCGGTGAAGGCAAGAAATAGATATGTTGTATGAACTCAATAATACACGATAATGGAGTTATTCAATCCATCATGAATCTAACTCAAATTTTTCGTATACTTCATTGCATTAACTCGATAATGAAACGAACATGATAATACTTGATCTAATCCAATTCTGTATGTATTCATAGCATGTCAAAAATTATTAGTCTAATTAGAATGGCGGAGGTATAGTCTATACTAATGAATTTTCACCAAACCACACTAACCAACTAACGTTAAAAAAAAACTATTAAGATCGAGTTAATTGAACAGTGATTGCTTTTTTATTAGATCGTAAAAATCATTTTACTAATATCATTTAATTAATTAACTGTTAATTAAACGTTAACTTTACATATATCATCTTTGAATTAAATCCTCAATTTAAATCAGTTTTGTTAAATTTATTCTGGTTTTATCCTATACACTTCATTTAAGTGACGTTAGTTAATTTTCTACAAGATTCCAACATTCTTTCAATGTGTCACAATCAAAATTGAAATTTGTCACATTAAATATTGTACGTGAAGTTCAAACATTTTATCTTTACTATTAGTACTATGTTTTAATATATTCATTTGTTTTAATATACTCCTTTTGTCTCTAAAAATTTATCACATCTTATATTTTTTTTATCATTTTTTTATAGTGGATCTCACGTTCATTCATTCTCACTCATTTTTTTATGAAATTAATAATTAAAAGTCTCACATTTCATTAACTTTTTCAGCCCACTTTTCATTACATTTCTTAAAATCTGTACTCGATCAAAATGCGACAAAATTTAAAGGACATAGGTCTTTTAATAAGAGAACACTTAGTTAACTCCAATATTTTAATTAAATATCCAAATTCTTACTTTAAAATAAACTTAGTGTAATGAGTTTGAGACAAGTCGATATAGAAAAATACGAGTAATATGAGACAGAGAGAGTACTACTTCCTCCGTCCCCTATTAATTGTTCGCTTTCACCTTTTACCATAAGTGGTAGTAGGTCTCACATTCCGCTAACTCATTCTACTAACATATTATTATAAAATTAATAGAGTATATAAAAATGGAACCATATTCCATTAGTTTTTTCAACTCCTTACAAAGGACATATCTATATAGTAGTTGTATCCACGACTAATGTTAGGCAAAGATATACAGTATTGTTCCAAATACGACGTGGATGTATTATCTTAATAAAATACATGTTGTTTAGTTGTAGATTAATTTTATAATCAACATAACATATGGAAAAAAAATTACTCCATCCGTCCCTGAAAATTTATCACCTATTTCCTTTTTTGTCCGTCCTTAAAAATTTGTCACCTAGCACTTTTTCTAATTTTTGGTAGTGGACCCTACATTTCACTAACTCATTCCCACTCACATTTTATTTTAAAACTAGTAATATATAAAAATAGGACCCACATACCACCAACTTTTTCAACCCACTTTTTATTACATTTCTTAAAATTGGTGTCAGGTCAAATGGTGCCAAATTTTAAGGGATGGAGTGAGTAATATTCTAAAAAACTCTCATAATTTTTGACTCAAAGGGCATGGATGTAATTGAGCCCCTGATGATTCATTCTTATTTGCTCTGAAACGGGTGCTAGCTTCTACCAATCTGTAACACAAATCGAATTCCTATTCCTCCAAGGTGCCTTTCTCTCTCTGTGCGTGATTAAATTTTTATGTGAATTCCTTATTTTGTATGCGTCTTCGGTTTAGATTGATTGTGTTTTTTTCGTATTCCGTTGTTCTATGTTATCACTATGCGTGTTTGTTCGACGCATAGGATTTGTGCGATTCATTCTGAGATCTGTCACGATTCAGGTGATCGGATATCTGTTGCCATGAATGAATGTTAGTGAATTCATCGTATGCATTTCTCATAAATGTATGTTGTTTGAAGTTTCACATTTCACATTTCACGTTGTTATTGAGCTAATTTACGACTTAGTCACTTTGGATCTTTCAGTAATAGTTGAATTGTTGTGGAATTCGTTTGTGCGAATTTGTTTCCTGGATTAAGTAATTATGTTGCTGAGATTTGTTAATGCATTCCAATTATTGAGTTACTTCAAAATGATAGGTTGCTAAATGAATAATGAGAACGGACTAACGGTGCATTAATGGCTTTTGTTATGAACTCTGATGTATGGAGAGTTGTTGGTCATGGTGAAATCGATTTATGGCTAAATATTTGTTACTTATTGGACTTGTTCAATGGATTTTGCCAATATAAGAATTGAAAACTAATACTCCTTCAGATCCTTTAATTTATAGTAGAGGAATAGCTGAAGCTTTTTTTAGTCTCCTTTTCTATAGGTTTTTCTTGTGAACTGGTGATTGGAGAATATGTCAGGCGCTGAAGAAAACAAAGAGCGAACGGAAGTTGTTATGGACGATGGTGGGAAGGGCATGCCATCACCACAACAGGAAGTTGTGCTCACACCCATTTTCTACATTACATAAGTTGTTACTGTATGTGATTATATATATTCAACCGAATATTGTTTTATCTTGCAGGAGGAATCTGTAAAGAGTAAGTATGGTGGGTTAATGCCCAAGAAGCAACCATTGATTTCTAAGGTAACATCATGATTCTTTCATACCATATGTAGATTTTTAGAATAGCTCTTTTGATAGGAAATTTTATCAAATGTCAGGATCACGAACGTGCCTATTTTGACTCTGCTGATTGGGCTTTGGGAAAGGTACTCACTTTTATATATGAATCCTTTTGTCCAAACAAGAAGCTTATAATAATGGATCACTAACATCCACGTTTTGTTTTTATCTCCACAGCAAGGTGGCCAGAAGCCTAAAGGACCACTGGAGGCTCTCCGGCCCAAGCTACAGGTAGTTACAAGAGGAAGTATTTTTTTTTTAATATCATCTTTCACTTCTCTGATTCACAGTATTTATCTTTCTGCATTTGAATTGTTTCAGCCAACTCATCAACAAACAGGCTACCGCAAGTCTCCTTGTGGGCCATCGGAAGGGGAAGGTATTATGCATATCATGTCAAAATTTTACTAAGATGCATAGGTTCTTAAGTTAGTTCCACTATTTGGTTTTTGGATGAGGAAAGCCCACAAAATTGTCTTTTCGTGCATCACACACACAGTAGTTAATGCTATCATTTATCTGCACGTAGATGGAAACGCTGCCCAAGAGGAAGATGCGACTCACAACGGATGAGAATCTCATATCAATCCTGGGGAAGTCCACCAACATTGCCTGTGTTGTTGATATTGAAGTTTCGCCTGAATAAAAGACATGCCAAGAGGATGTTTTAGTGCATGCAGCCACTGAGAGATCTTCCAGAGCCTATTCCTGTTGTAGATAAGTTTGATATTTCACATATTTTCAGACTATAAATTTGGAAACCAAAATCATTTAATCTTCCTACTCTCTGTTTTACCGTGTTGGTATAGAGTAGACTTAGCTATATTTACTTTACATTTGTTCTTGTGTATTAGGAGTGAGCAATTTTCGCAGCTAAACCAAATATGCAGTCAGTTGGAACCATAATGTTCATCCATATTGTTGGTCTTGTGAATGTCATGTACGCTTCAACTCTAAGTTATCGTATATTAATCGTTACTAGTTGGCAAACATGATGTTCAATTGTATTTCTATTTATTTTTTTTACGCAATTATTAAGAGTAGTGCAAATTGTGCAACGCAATCAAAATTTATTGTAAAAAATGTACGTTTCACACAAAACATAACAAAATTTAGTGGGGTAAAATTCATAAAAATTAGGGACCTAACTACAAACATAAAATCTCAACCGTTGCCACTAGTAGTGACACTCATCTGCATCGAAGATACAGTGGTCGAGCAGGAACGCTTCACCAGCTCAGCGCTCGTCGAGAAGGTGCTGCTCAGCCACCTCGCTGATTGGATCCACTCCCGCGCAGGCTCTGCCCCTGGCAGTTGATCCTCTGGATCGTTTGGTCCACGTTGATGTCAGCATGAAATGAGGCTTGTATCCCCTTTACGAGAGTAGTGAGACTAAGACATAATTTCAGGTTATAGTGAAGAAAGAAGTATGGATGGAAATAAGGGGAAAGGCCATTTCCATGCTGCATCAGTTATTTTGGCGGGAAATTAAAACTAACTGAACTTTGACTTTCCATCCAAAGTAGTTATGCCCATCAGAAATCATTGCCACTTGTACGGTACAATAGAAAACCAGAAAATTAAAGCCAAAAATTCTCACATGGCAATCAAAATTTCAAATTTCAAACCACTACTGAACTCATATTTTAATAGCTTTGAGCTTCTACAGTCGATCATAAATGGTTTGGGTTCACAATTAATCCCCATTTCTAGCAAAGAATAAGATGGCGTGGATGACCCCGGAAAGAAGCCTTACACGATCACCAAGTCAAGGGATTTGTACGCTTCATTTTGAGGCTTATGTTGGCTTGAAGAATAAGATTGGGGCTTATGTTGGCTTGAAGACTGTAATCCAGGTAACTTCACCCAATAACTATTCCACTTATGAATTTGTCTCGTTTTGTTTTGGCTCCATGTCCATCAATACAACTATTTAGCTGCTCCTCGGGATTTTTGGAAAATGAGTGTAGATTCGCACCCATACTGATCTTCTATTATATTTTTTGATTTTGCATCATCCGACAGTGATGACGCCAATAGCCAAGTAGTAAAAGAGAAAGTGACAAGACAAAGAGGTCTGCTTCTATTGCTTCTCTCATTTGATCGGTTCTTGTGTTGGATATCATACCTTCATTGCCAAATTTAAGCCTAAATGTGTTTGCGTTGCTTCTTAGCAAAACATTGATATCTTCCTATCCTAGCACCATCTGAAGGATTTCTGCGTTGACTATTTACTGGATTATAGTCATTAGTTTTCTGGATTACTGCAGAGGAAGTTGCTCTCGTCGTACAATGTTGATATCCACGGACATGCTATATTCAACTTTATGCGAGAAGTCTCCTTGTATTGATGGAACCAAATTCGGGAGTGAATAGCATGACGTTCATAACTAAAAGAGTGCGGATTTGGAATGTAGCTATCTTCACTCTTGGGGTGAGCAACAAACATTCGACAGCTCATGTGTTTGCGCGCGCGCACAAAGGCCCGCTGCATTTTTTTGCGTAACTCAGCTTCTTATCTTCATTTTTTAGAATGTACTGGAATTTTCATTTTTAGCATGCATGGAATTTTTATTTTTTTAGTTAATGATTGATTATTCCGTAGCTATTGTCTTCAATTTTTTAAGCTTCATTAATCAGAGTTAATTATATACTGATCAAGTGAAGAAAACTTATATACTGCGAATTTCTTTCTTTATTAACAAAGAAATTTTCAGTTGGACACAATTGGAATATATATAAGATGTTGGGAGAAAGTGAGTATGTGTAAATACACTGATATTGAGCAACCTGGGAAGTCTCTACCCTTTTAAACATAGCCTAATTTCAACAGCATTAGCATACACTGTCACATGCTAAGGAAACTAAACCAGAGATCACAGCCAAGTCAGGAAACAACCCTTTTACATGGTTCTACCATAATCTGATTGAGGACCTGGAATCACAGTGAAGCTAAACTCTACATTCCACAGAACAAGTCAATGAGATATGCTTGATCTTATCACAGAGACGAGATCGCATTTTCTTCTAACTTCCAAGTGTAATTGCAACTGACTATCGGTATCTCGACTCCAGGTCTAGCTCATGGCTGTATATTCCTTGGTTGTGACCAGGAGAGCCAAAAGGGTGAATCTGCTTCGAATTTGCTCGGAGCTCCATGTTTATTAACCTCTGGAACGCATCGGGAGGGGTCCCACCTACAAAATTAATAATTCAATCACAACCACCCAACTCAAAAAAGCCCTCATATTAGATCACAAAATTAATTATTAGATGCATTCATAAAAAATACTCCCTCCGTCCCCAAAGAGTATGAACTTTGGGTTCGGCACGCGTTTAATGCATTATTGGTAAAATAAGAGAGATAGATACTGAAAGTTTTTTAAGTATTGTTAGTGGAGAATGGGTCCCACCTCATTAGAGAGAAGAGAGTTTCTAAAATTGAAAGTTCATACTTTTTGGGGACGGACGAAAAAGGAAATAGTGCAACTCTCTAGGGATGGAGGGAGTATACAGCAAAACTACATGCAATAACAAGCAAAAACCATTGAACTCTTAAGCTTAAAATGACCTAAGAACTCCATTTTAAGAATTGGAATCTTAAAGAGAGGTATATTCTGAGAACAACCAAGTAAGAGTCATTAGATGTTTTGTTTTTTGTCAAAAAAGGAAATGAATCAATTTTGTTGGGACGAATACAACTCAACTTAGTTGGGACGGAGGGAGTAATAATTAAATATTGAAAAATAAATTGCTCTTCTTAGTATAATGATGCAGAATGACTGTCTCAAAAAAACAGACATGACATAAAACAACTAATTTCTGAGATTACTTCATATACCACGAAGTGGGGCCCGCAGATATATGGTATCCGTAACTACTACAAGCTCATTCAAACAACAAAAAACAACACAATTTGTACCTGGCATTGGCACTCCATTACCGCCAATATTTGGTAAGCGGGACCCAAAGGGGAAACCTTGTGTTTGATTCATTTCCTGGACAAAACCAGTTGGTTGGTTTCCATGATGGGGGACTGAACCACCCCTCCCAAACTGAGGATGGTTGCCTGTCATTTGCATCTGATGCAACATTGGGTGTTGTGGAGGAGGAACGTCAAATCCAGAAACCCTAACGTTGGGGTTGTGATGGAAAGACGGCCGAATCATAGGTGAAGAGGGTTGATGATTGACTGGAGAATCGTGACCAAAAGTTCGCTCTGGACTCATGAATTTCAGGTGTGAGCTCATGTGAGCAGGATGTGATTCCAAGTGATGATACAATGACCTAGGTTGGGTATTATGTGGAGGCTGAAAATGTTGTGATGATTGCTGCTGCAACTGGAGATTTGAATAAGAAATATCAGGTCCCCTTTGTTCATGCGAGCCATGTGGAAAGGGTGTGCCTTCTGAACCTCCCATGCTATGCTTGTCTTTAATAATACCACCTAAAACTGCCAATTTCTCTGCTATGTTGATAGGCGTAATTGAAGAACTGTTTACACTGTTAATAGTTCTTGTGGGTTTGCTTCGCCCTTCGGATTAGTTGCTCAATGCCATTATAACAGAGAATTTTTCTGCGCATCATAGTGCCAACATCTGAGATAAATTCATTGTAATCATCGCAGTAGTCTATCAAAGTCGTAACCTATTTACCTGTTTTTTTGCATTTCGAAGGGCATGGTTCCTGATCATAAAACAGGAGCGCCTCTGCAGGTGATACGACTGAGGAAACTTTTTCATAGTGTGAATACCGATGTCCCCTGCTCCAGATTTAACTAGCTCCGCCATGAATTTGAGATCCTCTGTATAGCTCTGCATTATCCATCCGCAGATTATAATCAAGTATCCCTACTGTTAATTTCCTTCGAGTTACTTATCAAGCAAGAACAATACACGCTATATCAAAAATTAGTGCAAATTATGGATATCTGCTCACCTTGTTCACTAATAGCCCCAACTTTGAGATGTCAAAGTTGTATTTCGAGAGCAATCTATTAATCAGAGTTATGCCATGCAGATAGGAAGTTGATTTCTTAATCATTTGGCTCTTTGTGGATCCATTTGTGGTTGTGATCAGCCGCCACTTTCCCAATCAAACTGATAATTAATTAATTAATTAATTAATTAATTAATTAACTGATTAATGAAATAAGTAGGTAGTAAGTAGTCACTTCTCTACATACAAACATACATACCCTTCACCATAATTGTAGATTTCATGTGACTTTTTGAAGAAGAGGTCAGGCTGCAGCCCACATTCCTTCACCTCACCTACAGAAGTTGCAAAATTGCAAAAACCATCTTCCCAAACCAGTATCCTGATTCAACTAAATCCACACCAATACTACTTACTACTAATTTCACATAATTAAATATGGACTTTTATTATTAGTAACCTAAAGCTTACCAGTTCTTCCTCACACCTCTTGACCTGTCATACACCCCTCCTTGCCCATCCCACCTGTCATAAAAAACCATCAAATGAATATAAATATAGAATAATTTATGTAGGTAGAGAGTATGTATGTAAACACTGACTTAGGAGGAGGATAGTTTCTAGGAAGAATCCTCCAAATAACACTGGCTGTGCAGAGTAATATTCAAATCGAGAGAAATGATACATCTAGCAATCAGAGAAATGACACATCATACTAACACATCATAGAGGTCAATAGTGCACTACAACAAAGCTCCAAAAATAGATAGCAATAATCCAGATAAGGCTTGAAGGCTAACCGTTATCAAGATTTCCAATAATGGTATCTTCCCCAAATCTAGCCTTCTTCCATAGAGGACCGGCTTAAAGTAAAATCCCATGACCATGTTGTGCAACCTTGGGATGCTCTGACATAAATTTCATTAAAAAAACAATTAGAACTGCAAACAAAAACAAACACCTATCAGACATGATCTGCAAAACATTATTAACTTTGACTCTTACTAGATATTCTAGAAACTTCTTCATCTTCAAGGATTGCAGTAAACCCATTGATGTGTTTAGTGTATGAGAATTTGTATCTTTGGCCTTATCAGAGCTACATGGAACCAATAATAAATATTAGATTTTTACTACAAAAGATACCATAAATCTTGATTTCTGCATACCTGCCCAAAAATGATCCAAGAAACTGATAACAAGACTTTGAGACAGCATCATAATCATAAGATGACTCGTGTTTTCATTTTCTTTTCCCTGAAATAGTTCATCAGATGTATGTATCGAAAAAACAGATGTGAAAAATGGCAGAAATCTGACCTGAAATTCTCAGCAAGAAGACATGCATTGGTATTTGAATCATCTCCTCATATGACAACAAGTCCGTCCAAATCAAGCTTATTCACAGTCTCCTCAGCCTTTTTGAACTGACAAGTATACAATACACATGTTTGTTTAAGCAAAAAACTCGTACGAAGCAACAGAAATTCGAATGATGGAATAACTATGAACTACTTGTTCAGGGGTCTCTATCTTGTCCCTCCTACTGCAGATCATATCAAAGCCACCCTGTTAACAAAAGAAAGTAAAAGCATGAATAGTTGGAAACCAAGATGTTCACTAGAAGAACACAATTATCTCTAAGAAATACTACTCTGTATAAAATGAAAATCCATGAACCTTCTCTTTACACAATAATTTCTCAAATAATATCTAGATTATAATAAGGATTAGTGTATTCTCACCACCAGAATAAACAGTTAATATAAATTCTCCGAGAAACTCATCAAATAATGCCCTAAACAGTTTAACTAAAATGCTGAAAACAAACACCTAGCTGTGTATCTTGACCAGACAAAAACCATAATATTAGGCCAATTTAAATCCTCTTCGCAACTCTCCAACATTCAACTTAATGATAGGCCCTGTTTTGTTTCTACACTCTACAAAAAAATAACACAAAACTGTTGAAAGAAAACCTCAGTCGGGTTCATATTATCCTATTAAGTGTAAATCAAATTAGAAACTAGAGGATATCCTTATTAGAACATTTGAGAAAATTCTGTTGACACAAACTAGGGGAAAATGAGAAATAGTTTAAAGACTAAGAAGGATTAAATCAGTATGAAATCACTGCTACTTAAACGCTAAGATCTCTGCATTAACCATTTTTCCTATCAGAATTCTCGCACCAAAATTTACAAATCTGAAAGTAATTGTCTTAGAAATGCCTCTAAGTTTCAATTGAATTTAGAGTGGACTAAGACACTTGACACTTAAACAGGAATGACAACTAAAATTTCGGTGAAGGCTCAACTGTAGAATACAACAAAATCCTATTACGAAGGCACCAAAAATTGGCTGGTAAAATTGGGGAAATTAACTGAAATTGAACTCACATGCATTGATGAAAAAGAAATTACCTTAAATAACAGTATCTTTCCCTATTTGAAAATAGAAAGGCTTATGACCTTCATCCTTGGTGCTGTTTTCTCAAATCCAACAAATACGCAAAATTAGGAACATCAATCAAGGAAACGAGAGAGAGAGAGAGAGAGAGAGAGAGAGAGGAGAGCAGAAAAAAGTACCTCCATAACTTTTGGGCGAGATCTCAGTTTCTGCCGAAACCAGTGCAATGAGCGATAGCAGCAGCTTGGCCAGTCGTGGTCGTTGCCTTGCTTGATTAACTCCTTAGCAATTCCCGTAGCTCAAATCTAACCTCAATCGAGCACTTCAATCGAGCACTGTAGAGGGCGAAGAGTTTCAGTAGAAATTGAAGAACTTCTAAGAATTGATCCCGAAATTTGATAAGAATTCCCTCAGGTTTCGGAATGTGCTTGAATCTAGGGTTTTGGGGCGGCGAATTCGACTCGACGGTTGGCGCGGTGATCGTGCCGGCGAGTTTGGTGGTGATGGTGATTTGGGGCAAATTGAACAAAAATGTGACGCATTTTGGATTGGGCTGGAGGCCCATATATGGATACTTATAATTATAAAGGTAATTATGCGTATCAAATTCAGGACGCATTTTTAAGTGTCCTAAATATGGACCCTTTTACAAAATTTACCAACGCAAACTAGCGTCTTGAACTTTATGTCCTTAAACGATGCATTTATTGTAGTGAATGAAATGTATAACCATTTAGTTATATTGTCTTCCATAAGTTGTTAAGAACTGTATTTGTATACTTGTCACGTAGTGTATGAGAATGGAGTTTAAGGTGTGCTACCATTTTTATTTTTTGGAATGCAACCTCTATATTTATTATGCCCTTCTAAAATTAATTAGAAATTAAACAATTTACATTAGTCCCCCAAAATTTCCACATGACAGAAATTTAAATTCTAAATGGAGAACAATTTCCGCCCTAAAAAAGGGTAAAAGTCAAATAATTATTCCTTAATTACCTTTTCGAATTTCTTTCCAATGATAGGAACCGAGTTGAGTTTACTTTATGCTAAGTTTAAGCAGTCCGGTTTCTATGTATATCACTCCCAATATACAAGTTTTTATTTAGATTTTAATATTAATATATATTTAACATGAATAATTAAAATTAAAAAAATCCATATCTATAAGCATTATTCTTAAACAGACTATCAAAAAATTAAGAAAAATATTCAACTCACTCTGCATTTTTTATGATTTGAAAATTTCTACTAACATGGACGGGGAAAAAAGCCAGTAAATACGGCACTTGACCTGGTGGTGCTGCTGTTGACTATAAAGTGTGAAAGAGAGAAAAAAAAAATTGTAAGACAATAGCAGTTTCTTATTCTTCATGTGAGATGTGAAAATTACGGTTAAAAATTGTGTGGCTGTCGTTTTCTTTGATTTCTATGACGATGACCGTTATTAGTTATTTCATCGTCCAGAAATCATGCAGTGGCTTTTGGGATTACCATTTTTTTACAGAATAATTTATGATATACGGAGAATATTAGTGTTAAATAGAATTTATGGGGTATGTTATATTGATAAATCCTTCTTAAATTGTTAGCTACAACTAAATGATAGAGACATTAGATCATTAAATCAAGATACAAGATCATCCATCCATGAATATCAATACGAGGCATACAAAATTTTGATTAGGAGTATTAATGTTAAGTAACAAAAAGTTAGTTATAACCAACTTTTAAAAAATATCCCAAAATTTTTAATGATTATAGCTATCTCAGTTTATATTATTTTTACACAAAATATGTCAAATTAAAGATAATTTTTAAGGATTCTAACGAGAACTCACTTGCATATGTTCCCGATGTCAAAATTTGAAATTTTTTTTTTTTTTGAATTTTCATAATTTTTACGTAACAGTTTAATGCAATGTAACAGTTTAATGCAAATGTATGTATCAAAATATGTCAATATAATGTATATACAATGTCATTGCAAAATCATGTTGACATATTCAAGAAATCACGTTGATTTTTTATATACTATATTGACATTTTATCCAAAACTCTAAATTTGGTCATTCTTCATTTATATTTAAGTAATAAAAAAAGAAAATTACACATGATAATTTATAGACTACTAGGTCTCTAGAAATCCTATAGACTTAAATTAGGCATTGATTACATCCATAATGTATAAAGTGCTCCTATTATGGAGTATATTTTTGTTTATCATTAAGCTTTGAATAAATCAATGATTCATCAAATACCGAAATTATCAATGGCCCAAACCACGAAAGGCCCGACATATCAACTCATTGGGCTTTCTGTTCCATTATTTTTAGCCCATTTATCCCTACATTCTGAAAGATAATTCTATATAGCCATAATGTTATTCAGTACTCCCCCGTTCCGCTTAAGATGACACATTTTACTTTTTAGTTTATCTCAATTAAAATGACACATTTCCTTTTTTGGTAGCGATCTCTCCAATTAATACACACAACCATTTTTTCTCACTCCTATTAAAATATCCATATTTCTTTATCTCTCTACTTTAATACTTACACTCACATTCTCTCTCTCCAATTAAACATTTTAACCAATAACTCCTAAAATCTCGTGTCGGCTAAGCAATGCGTCATCTTAGTCGAAACAGAGGGAGCATTTTATTTAGAATATTAATAAAAATATTATATTGTCCCTATAGCCATCAAATTAAATTAATTGAAAAACGTAAAGTTTAACACTACTAGTATCACGTCAGTGTTATGCACAGATTAATATATTTTTAACACATTAATTTTCAATTTTAAATTAATTAAATAAAATTAGAATCAATTTTAGTTATATGAGAATAAAAAATCTATACAAATCAACTTTGAAGCATAATAAATTTGAAACAAATCATATAACATAATGTTTAAACATTAAATCATGGAGTAGGAAGATAAGAATCTACCACAATAAAAAATTAAACACAATTAATAATTACTCATCAATTTTTAAAACTTCTTTATATACTACATCAAATTTAAAATTAAAATCAGGACCTGTCTGTAGTGGGAGAGGAATATACAGTCTCTTTGTCAGTCGGCGTCTGTTGCCTCATCGAGTTCTTGAGGTCTATTAGTTGCACTTGTATCATTGATGTTAAATAAGTCCAAATAATCACATTGCAGACGAAGAGTGCAGCAATAACCTATTAATAAATTTGGAGATAAAATATATAAGTATCAATTGAATCAAATTATTACAATATAGATATTACCTTCTGCTCAATTGATGGGACTTTAATAACTTTCTTCTTGACCCCTCTCTTGCTTTAGGTTGACAAACAACGCATTCATAAATCACCACAATATTTGAAATTCTGAATGGTAAAGCTAATTTTGTTTTGCAAGCTTGATAGCTCAACGATTCTATATCCAAAGTAGTCTGCTATGCACATTTTTCTATAATCTAGATGCTGCTTTTATTTAAGAAAAGATAAAGTAAACAGTGGGAAGATAAACCATGAAATAAAGTGCAAAGTGAGCATATCCGTGGAATAAGAGCATCTCCAATGCTATTAGATCAGCCATAGACCAGCCACTCTCTCTCCCTGCCACGTCAGCAGCACTAAAAATCCATCTGCCACATCAGATTTAGGTCAGCCATAGGCCAGCCGCAATAAAAATAATTCAAAAAATACTACATTTGTGGAAGCCCGAATTTTTTTTTATTATGTAATTTTATTTTTTTTTAGTTAATGTACTTTATTTATTTAAATAAAATAAATGAATTTTTCTTGTATATGTGTCGTAAATTTAATTCCATAATTTAATCGTAATTTTAATTCCGTAAATGTAGTATTTTTTGAATTATTTCTATTGCGGCTGGCCTATATGGCTGCCCTATGGCTAGCCTAAATTTAATGTGGCAGATGGATTTTTAGTGTTGCTGACGTGGCAGGGGGAGAGAGACTGACCTATGACTGGCCTAATAGCATTGGAGATGCTCTAAATATGGAGTACTAAAGATGTTGACTTTTTTATTTTGGGCAGAAAAATGTCTTGGGCTACATTCAAGAAAACACATTATAATTTAAATCATATCCATGTCAATATTAGTAGTTGACATATTAAGTAAATTTTCATTGAAAAACATTACTACATCAAAAGAATGTTAGATTTATTAAAATAAGCGTGTGCATAAATGATAAAACGAACACGGTGAGTTATAAGTATAACTAATTTTACAAAATTTTTGAGGGAAGTATAAATTGAGTGATATGTCATAGTAATAGATAAAATAATCTAATCTAATTACATTTTGGATTGCATGATTAAACTGTGAAAGATAGTTTAACCTGCACTTAGATCACCTATTTAAATGATTATTTCACTCCAAACGTGACTTGATTATCTAATCACTCCAAAACAAGGAAAAGGGCTTCAGCAATCTTAATTAGAAAGAACTACCTACTCATTTTCACAATTTCCGATATGACTTTGCTTTAAACCAATACCATATAGAATTTTGACAAGTACATATTAAAATGAGTATTTGCCCAACGAAAAACAGGGTAGCCCAGTTTTGATTGACCATAGGCAGGTCATGTTAGGATTGGTATACTGAAAAGCATATTTCGAGCATGTTGCACGGATAGAATTGCTTGGATACAATAAATTCTACAATCCACTTTTAACCCAAGGCGAGAAGTAGTAATTTTATCGCATTGATGTTTGCTTGTGCATTTATAAGATGTTTCTCAAACATTTAAATGTATAAGAAGCAAATAAGTCTAATTCTTCTACATGGTAGACTGGTCGTGAACGATGTTCACAGAAGGTGACGCAGTCGGTCCTTTGTAGAAGAGAAATAGAATTTTACAACCCAGATAGACTTTGGCTACCTATCGTGAAAGGTTGCAGTGTCAGTCCGCATGTTTCCTTACCTTAGGAAATAAACGACACTGGTGTGGTATAGCATTGAATGATCTAACAGTTGAGATAAGTCTTTCTTGCTATTTACTGAAAGACGAGGTCTAGGTGATTGTTATTTCTTAATCATTGTTGACATAACATTGAGCATACGATATTGATTATACACTACTTTGATTTATCAAATGGTGCGGATTTTTCGCAATCCAAGAATCCTGATATCTTGGGTAGAGGTGATCAATGTCTAGAGGTGCTAGTATTGTTATTGCAATGAATCGTGTGCTGGGTGAGTCCAGTTGGATAATATCCTCAAGAGGTGTTCGAAAAAGGTTTTATTATTCAGAAACCCGGCCGGTTGGAATTTATTCCAGAATAATAAATAAAGATTTTGAACAAGACAACTCTTGGAAAAAGATATTAATTAATTAAAGTCAAATAGCAGACTTAAATTAATTAGTGGATATTTATATCTTAAACACGGGAAATAATAAATTAAAGAGGTAAAGCCCGGATTACTCGTAATTTGGGATTGGACGGGCAGTCAATATTATTTTACTATAGTGGATGATAATAATATTCTGTTTGGACTTGTATTAAATTTGGGCTCAATTTAATTAGTAAAAGTCCAACAGGTTTGGCCCAAGTCCAACCTCCATGGATCCCTAATCTGGCCCATCATAACTCAATATAAAAGGAGATTAGAAAAGAGATTGAGTGTGATTGGAACACAAAAATTTCGTGCTCCCCTATGGGAGTGGACGAAAAGTCAGTTTTCTCAAAAACTGATATTCTGTCTTCTTTCTATTCAAGCCCTTTTCGATTCTGACAAGCTTTGCCCACCCAAAGGTCATAATCTGAGTTCGGGATACAGATTAGAAGATTTATGGTTGAGTACGAAGATCATCTCGTGGAGAAGGCGCAAGCAATCGACGATTCTTTGGAGAATCGGATCGGTAATTCTAAACCGTAGGAAATCATGAATTAGGGTTCTTTTTCCTTAAACATGATTTATTTGTGTTCTTGAATGCAATTTGATTTGTTTAACATGTAGATAATTAATCCCATAATCGGTCAAATAGATCTGTAGATCTGATTTTTTTGTGTATGCATGTCTTCCGCTGTGCAAGGGGCACCAATCCCCAGCAATTGGTATCAGAGCCAATTTTTGGCTCTGATTATGTGGATTAATTTCATGTTGTGTAAATTGCTTGAATGCTTGTTTTTGTTCGCGTGTTTGTGTTTATTTTTGATCTGTTCAAAAACATGGACAAAGGGACGCGAAGGCGAGACCGCAAAGTTCAATTTCGTGAACGGTGGAATCAAATTCCATATTCATTATGTTGACTTAATGATTGCTTATAATGATTACTTATTGATTATTTGATGTCTTACATGAATATGAATTGAATTAACAATATTATTCTTGTTGATGATATCAAATATGAGAATCATTTCATTTGGTGGAGAATTATTTGCGATCCAAATATCACATCCTTGGTTCGTTGCAATAATATCGCGTGACCACGGAATTAATTCGCATCGTGGAGAATTGTACCGCGATGTTCGCGGGAACGGCCTTCACAGAAGACGAGCGAGGATTGCAAACGCCGAACTGGGCAAGTGCTGGCCTAGGGCAGTTTGGGTGCAGGATTGGCAGTCTCGTTTCAGTCAAGAGCAGCCCAAGACACTGCCCAGGCGGTCAGATCAGCGGCTCAATGGGTGCGGTGCGAGTGGGAGCCCTTCGTGGGCAGTTCCCGGACTCGAAAGACGGTCGACGGAAGCGAGAGCAGGCTGTTGTGACAGCGGCGACGCTCACGCGGGTCTTCGTCTCGTGACCGCAGATTTCCAAATTTAGTTAAGGTTTCCTAAATCTTAGGAACTAATTTGGAGAAAATTTCTAAATTAGTTAGGGTTTTCTAGCCTTAGGAACTAATTTTAGATATAATTTCAAGATATAATTTGGAATAAGTATTGAATACATCAATTTAATTGGATAATCTAAAATTTAATTTTAATTAAATTATGGATTAATGGGATTTTTATCTTTATTTTATGGATTTAGATAGATTAAATTCTATCTAGATAAATCCTAGATAAATTAGGATAATAGTAATTAATTTTATTTTGTATTATGGATTTATATAGATTTAATTTTATGTGAATAAATCCTAGATAGACTAGATAAAATAATTAACTATATTTGGATTTTATCCTTATTTTATGGATTTAGATATATTTAGTTATATCTAGATAAATCCTAGACAAATTTGGATAATAATTAATTTTATTGTCTTATGGATTTATATAGATTTAATTCTATGTGAATAAATCCTAGATAGACTAAGATAAATTTTAATTATGTTTATCCATATCTTGTAGATATTGATAGATTTATATCTATCTAGAATATATCTTAGTAGATTTGGATAGTTAAAATCCATGTTTATCTTTTTCTTGTGGATATTTATAGAATTAATTCTATTTAGAAAATATCCTAGTTGAATTAGATAATTAAGTTTATCTCTATCTTATAGATATTGATAGATTTACATCTATCTAGAATATATCTTAGAAGATTTAGATAATTATTAATCCAATATTGTAATTATCTTTTGGATTTAAGATAGATTTAGTTTTATCTGGATAAATCCTAGTTGAATTAATTAATATTAATTCTAGATTATCCTATTTTATGGATATAAATAGATTTATTTCTATTTATTAAATATCCTAGATAAATTTGGATAAAGATAATACAAGATAATCCTTATCTAATTGGATTTTGATAAAATTAGTTTTATCTAGTATAAATCCAAATAGAGTTGATATATTCTAGTTTCTTATTCTAAATAATCTAAGATTTTTTTAATCTTAGAATGATTGGATTTTATCTTCATCTTATGGATTTGGAGAGATTTGGTTCTATCCTGAAATATCCTGGTATGATGATTTAGATAATGATAATCCAAGATCAGTTTATCTTGAATTTTAGGATTTGATTTTATTCATGTAAAATCTAGAATAATCCTAAGAGGATTTAGATAGATTCTATTCTATCTAGATAAATCCTAATTATCCAGAAGGAACACCCGGGCGGGTGTTTTCACCATGAAAATCACCCGACCGGGTGAAAGTGTTGTGAAGCATTTCCAGATTCCAGAAGAAACACCCGGGCGGGTGTTTTGGACCGCACAATTCACCCGAGACTTAGTTTTTGTGGGCCTTTTTCACATTTTGGGCTCTTAGTATAAATACATTTTTGGTGTCATTTTTCATTCGAGATTAAGATAAGATTGTGATTAAGATATCTCTTTTGTGAGTTTTTCCTCTTTGAGGAATGTATCCAATTCCTTCCTTGAAGGTTGCTTGTCTCAATTTCATAGGTTGATTCAAGTAGAGGTATGCATCAATGGGGTGTATCCATTGAGTAGTGGAGCCAAGGGGTGATAGAGCTATTAAAAGTTGCCTAGGGTTGTTTCCATTCTTTTGGTCAAGGTCCTATGGTCATAACTCTTTTATCTCATCATTATATATGACCACGGTTGCCAGACGTCAAGAGTGTCCCTCTCGGCGTGAGCCATGGAGGATAAGAGGGAGGTCATGCCACATACCCAATACAGCTCGAGGGATGGCCAGGGAAGCGAGGAAGAGGGAAGGCTCAGATTTGAGGACAAATCCTTTCCAAGAAGGGGAGGATGATACGACCATGGAAGCCGTACACCAAAGCTTGTACCTGCATCTGTCTTCAATCAGTATTATGCCCATCAAGATGACTTCCAAATGCTTTGAAACTGCCACAATTATCTTCGTCTTTGAGAGAGCTTCGCGTGGGTATCTTACACGCCCCAATCGGAGTTCGGAGGAGAGAGTTATGGACGATTTACTAAAGCCGCGCAGAACAGGCAGGGAGCTCCAGAAGGAACACCCGGGCGGGTGTTTTCACCATGAAAATCACCCGACCGGGTGAAAGTGTTGTGAAGCATTTCCAGATTCCAGAAGAAACACCCGGGCGGGTGTTTTGGACCGCACAATTCACCCGAGACTTAGTTTTTGTGGGCCTTTTTCACATTTTGGGCTCTTAGTATAAATACATTTTTGGTGTCATTTTTCATTCGAGATTAAGATAAGATTGTGATTAAGATATCTCTTTTGTGAGTTTTTCCTCTTTGAGGAATGTATCCAATTCCTTCCTTGAAGGTTGCTTGTCTCAATTTCATAGGTTGATTCAAGTAGAGGTATGCATCAATGGGGTGTATCCATTGAGTAGTGGAGCCAAGGGGTGATAGAGCTATTAAAAGTTGCCTAGGGTTGTTTCCATTCTTTTGGTCAAGGTCCTATGGTCATAACTCTTTTATCTCATCATTATATATGACCACGGTTGCCAGACGTCAAGAGTGTCCCTCTCGGCGTGAGCCATGGAGGATAAGAGGGAGGTCATGCCACATACCCAATACAGCTCGAGGGATGGCCAGGGAAGCGAGGAAGAGGGAAGGCTCAGATTTGAGGACAAATCCTTTCCAAGAAGGGGAGGATGATACGACCATGGAAGCCGTACACCAAAGCTTGTACCTGCATCTGTCTTCAATCAGTATTATGCCCATCAAGATGACTTCCAAATGCTTTGAAACTGCCACAATTATCTTCGTCTTTGAGAGATCTTCGCGTGGGTATCTTACACGCCCCAATCGGAGTTCGGAGGAGAGAGTTATGGACGATTTACTAAAGCCGCGCAGAACAGGCAGGGAGCTCCAGAAGGAACACCCGGGCGGGTGTTTTCACCATGAAAATCACCCGACCGGGTGAAAGTGTTGTGAAGCATTTCCAGATTCCAGAAGAAACACCCGGGCGGGTGTTTTGGACCGCACAATTCACCCGAGACTTAGTTTTTGTGGGCCTTTTTCACATTTTGGGCTCCTAGTATAAATACATTTTTGGTGTCATTTTTCATTCGAGATTAAGATAAGATTGTGATTAAGATATCTCTTTTGTGAGTTTTTCCTCTTTGAGGAATGTATCCAATTCCTTCCTTGAAGGTTGCTTGTCTCAATTTCATAGGTTGATTCAAGTAGAGGTATGCATCAATGGGGTGTATCCATTGAGTAGTGGAGCCAAGGGGTGATAGAGCTATTAAAACGAGACTTAGTTTTTGTGGGCCTTTTTCACATTTTGGGCTCCTAGTATAAATACATTTTTGGTGTCATTTTTCATTCGAGATTAAGATAAGATTGTGATTAAGATATCTCTTTTGTGAGTTTTTCCTCTTTGAGGAATGTATCCAATTCCTTCCTTGAAGGTTGCTTGTCTCAATTTCATAGGTTGATTCAAGTAGAGGTATGCATCAATGGGGTGTATCCATTGAGTAGTGGAGCCAAGGGGTGATAGAGCTATTAAAAGTTGCCTAGGGTTGTTTCCATTCTTTTGGTCAAGGTCCTATGGTCATAACTCTTTTATCTCATCATTATATATGACCACGGTTGCCAGACGTCAAGAGTGTCCCTCTCGGCGTGAGCCATGGAGGATAAGAGGGAGGTCATGCCACATACCCAATACAGCTCGAGGGATGGCCAGGGAAGCGAGGAAGAGGGAAGGCTCAGATTTGAGGACAAATCCTTTCCAAGAAGGGGAGGATGATACGTTACAAACATCACAAAAGGCATGGTTGTGGGCAATTTCAATTCAATAGGTTTGCTTGTTGGCCAAGTAAACCCAAATATAAAGAGTTAAGCTTTAAATGAACGTGCACGAGAAACAACAACGATTATCAAACTCTATAGACCAAAATGATCTTTTCTTCATTGTCGTTGCGTTACTAACATCACAAAATGCATGGTCGTGGGCAATTTCTATTCAATAGGTTTGCTTGTTGGCCAAGTAAACCCAAATATAAAGAGTTAAGCTTTAAATGAACGTGCACGAGAAACAACAACGATTATCATGCTCTATTGACCAAAATGATCTTGTCTTCATTGTCGTTACGTTACAAACATCACAAAATGCATGGTTGTGGGCAATTTCTATTCAATAGGTTTGCTTGTTGGCCAAGTAAACCCAAATATAAAGAGTTAAGCTTTAAATGAACGTGCACGAGAAACAACAACGATTATCATGCTCTATTGACCAAAATGATCCTGTCTTCATTGTCGTTACGTTACAAACATCACAAAAGGCATGGTTGTGGGCAATTTCAATTCAATAGGTTTGCTTGTTGGCCAAGTAAACCCAAATATAAAGAGTTAAGCTTTAAATGAACGTGCACGAGAAACAACAACGATTATCAAACTCTATAGACCAAAATGATCTTTTCTTCATTGTCGTTGCGTTACTAACATCACAAAATGCATGGTCGTGGGCAATTTCTATTCAATAGGTTTGCTTGTTGGCCAAGTAAACCCAAATATAAAGAGTTAAGCTTTAAATGAACGTGCACGAGAAACAACAACGATTATCAAACTCTATAGACCAAAATGATCTTTTCTTCATTGTCGTTGCGTTACTAACATCACAAAATGCATGGTCGTGGGCAATTTCTATTCAATAGGTTTGCTTGTTGGCCAAGTAAACCCAAATATAAAGAGTTAAGCTTTAAATGAACGTGCACGAGAAACAACAACGATTATCATGCTCTATTGACCAAAATGATCCTGTCTTCATTGTCGTTACGTTACAAACATCACAAAAGGCATGGTTGTGGGCAATTTCAATTCAATAGGTTTGCTTGTTGGCCAAGTAAACCCAAATATAAAGAGTTAAGCTTTAAATGAACGTGCACGAGAAACAACAACGATTATCAAACTCTATAGACCAAAATGATCTTTTCTTCATTGTCGTTGCGTTACTAACATCACAAAATGCATGGTCGTGGGCAATTTCTATTCAATAGGTTTGCTTGTTGGCCAAGTAAACCCAAATATAAAGAGTTAAGCTTTAAATGAACGTGCACGAGAAACAACAACGATTATCATGCTCTATTGACCAAAATGATCCTGTCTTCATTGTCGTTACGTTACAAACATCACAAAAGGCATGGTTGTGGGCAATTTCAATTCAATAGGTTTGCTTGTTGGCCAAGTAAACCCAAATATAAAGAGTTAAGCTTTAAATGAACGTGCACGAGAAACAACAACGATTATCATGCTCTATTGACCAAAATGATCCTGTCTTCATTGTCGTTACGTTACAAACATCACAAAAGGCATGGTTGTGGGCAATTTCAATTCAATAGGTTTGCTTGTTGGCCAAGTAAACCCAAATATAAAGAGTTAAGCTTTAAATGAACGTGCACGAGAAACAACAACGATTATCATGCTCTATTGACCAAAATGATCTTGTCTTCATTGTCGTTACGTTACAAACATCACAAAAGGCATGGTTGTGGGCAATTTCAATTCAATAGGTTTGCTTGTTGGCCAAGTAAACCCAAATATAAAGAGTTAAGCTTTAAATGAACGTGCACGAGAAACAACAACGATTATCATGCTCTATTGACCAAAATGATCCTGTCTTCATTGTCGTTACGTTACAAACATCACAAAAGGCATGGTTGTGGGCAATTTCAATTCAATAGGTTTGCTTGTTGGCCAAGTAAACCCAAATATAAAGAGTTAAGCTTTAAATGAACGTGCACGAGAAACAACAACGATTATCAAACTCTATAGACCAAAATGACCTTTTCTTCATTGTCGTTGCGTTACTAACATCACAAAATGCATGGTCGTGGGCAATTTCTATTCAATAGGTTTGCTTGTTGGCCAAGTAAACCCAAATATAAAGAGTTAAGCTTTAAATGAACGTGCACGAGAAACAACAACGATTATCAAACTCTATAGACCAAAATGACCTTTTCTTCATTGTCGTTGCGTTACTAACATCACAAAATGCATGGTCGTGGGCAATTTCTATTCAATAGGTTTGCTTGTTGGCCAAGTAAACCCAAATATAAAGAGTTAAGCTTTAAATGAACGTGCACGAGAAACAACAACGATTATCAAACTCTATAGACCAAAATGATCTTTTCTTCATTGTCGTTGCGTTACTAACATCACAAAATGCATGGTCGTGGGCAATTTTTATTCAATAGGTTTGCTTGTTGGCCAAGTAAACCCAAATATAAAGAGTTAAGCTTTAAATGAACGTGCACGAGAAACAACAACGATTATCATGCTCTATTGACCAAAATGATCCTGTCTTCATTGTCGTTGCGTTACTAACATCACAAAATGCATGGTCGTGGGCAATTTCTATTCAATAGGTTTGCTTGTTGGCCAAGTAAACCCAAATATAAAGAGTTAAGCTTTAAATGAACGTGCACGAGAAACAACAACGATTATCATGCTCTATTGACCAAAATGATCTTGTCTTCATTGTCGTTACGTTTAAACATCACAAAAGGCATGGTTGTGGGCAATTTCAATTCAATAGGTTTGCTTGTTGGCCAAGTAAACCCAAATATAAAGAGTTAAGCTTTAAATGAACGTGCACGAGAAACAACAACGATTATCAAACTCTATTGACCAAAATGATCTTTTCTTCATTGTCGTTGCGTTACTAACATCACAAAATGCATGGTCGTGGGCAATTTCTATTCAATAGGTTTGCTTGTTGGCCAAGTAAACCCAAATATAAAGAGTTAAGCTTTAAATGAACGTGCACGAGAAACAACAACGATTATCAAACTCTATTGACCAAAATGATCTTTTCTTCATTGTCGTTGCGTTACTAACATCACAAAATGCATGGTCGTGGGCAATTTCTATTCAATAGGTTTGCTTGTTGGCCAAGTAAACCCAAATATAAAGAGTTAAGCTTTAAATGAACGTGCACGAGAAACAACAACGATTATCATGCTCTATTGACCAAAATGATCCTGTCTTCATTGTCGTTACGTTACAAACATCACAAAAGGCATGGTTGTGGGCAATTTCAATTCAATAGGTTTGCTTGTTGGCCAAGTAAACCCAAATATAAAGAGTTAAGCTTTAAATGAACGTGCACGAGAAACAACAACGATTATCAAACTCTATAGACCAAAATGATCTTTTCTTCATTGTCGTTGCGTTACTAACATCACAAAATGCATGGTCGTGGGCAATTTCTATTCAATAGGTTTGCTTGTTGGCCAAGTAAACCCAAATATAAAGAGTTAAGCTTTAAATGAACGTGCACGAGAAACAACAACGATTATCAAACTCTATAGACCAAAATGATCTTTTCTTCATTGTCGTTGCGTTACTAACATCACAAAATGCATGGTCGTGGGCAATTTCTATTCAATAGGTTTGCTTGTTGGCCAAGTAAACCCAAATATAAAGAGTTAAGCTTTAAATGAACGTGCACGAGAAACAACAACGATTATCATGACTCTATTGACCAAAATGATCCTGTCTTCATTGTCGTTGCGTTACTAACATCACACAAAATGCATGGTCGTGGGCAATTTCTATTCAATAGGTTTGCTTGTTGGCCAAGTAAACCCAAATATAAAGAGTTAAGCTTTAAATGAACGTGCACGAGAAACAACAACGATTATCATGCTCTATTGACCAAAATGATCATGTCTTCATTGTCGTTACGTTACAAACATCACAAAAGCCATGGTTGTGGGCAATTTCAATTCAATAGGTTTGCTTGTTGGCCAAGTAAACCCAAATATAAAGAGTTAAGCTTTAAATGAACGTGCACGAGAAACAACAACGATTATCAAACTCTATTGACCAAAATGATCCTGTCTTCATTGTCGTTGCGTTACTAACATCACAAAATGCATGGTCGTGGGCAATTTCTATTCAATAGGTTTGCTTGTTGGCCAAGTAAACCCAAATATAAAGAGTTAAGCTTTAAATGAACGTGCACGAGAAACAACAACGATTATCATGCTCTATTGACCAAAATGATCATGTCTTCATTGTCGTTACGTTACAAACATCACAAAAGGCATGGTTGTGGGCAATTTCAATTCAATAGGTTTGCTTGTTGGCCAAGTAAACCCAAATATAAAGAGTTAAGCTTTAAATGAACGTGCACGAGAAACAACAACGATTATCAAACTCTATTGACCAAAATGATCTTTTCTTCATTGTCGTTGCGTTACTAACATCACAAAATGCATGGTCGTGGGCAATTTCTATTCAATAGGTTTGCTTGTTGGCCAAGTAAACCCAAATATAAAGAGTTAAGCTTTAAATGAACGTGCACGAGAAACAACAACGATTATCAAACTCTATTGACCAAAATGATCTTTTCTTCATTGTCGTTGCGTTACTAACATCACAAAATGCATGGTCGTGGGCAATTTCTATTCAATAGGTTTGCTTGTTGGCCAAGTAAACCCAAATATAAAGAGTTAAGCTTTAAATGAACGTGCACGAGAAACAACAACGATTATCATGCTCTATTGACCAAAATGATCCTGTCTTCATTGTCGTTACGTTACAAACATCACAAAAGGCATGGTTGTGGGCAATTTCAATTCAATAGGTTTGCTTGTTGGCCAAGTAAACCCAAATATAAAGAGTTAAGCTTTAAATGAACGTGCACGAGAAACAACAACGATTATCAAACTCTATAGACCAAAATGATCTTTTCTTCATTGTCGTTGCGTTACTAACATCACAAAATGCATGGTCGTGGGCAATTTCTATTCAATAGGTTTGCTTGTTGGCCAAGTAAACCCAAATATAAAGAGTTAAGCTTTAAATGAACGTGCACGAGAAACAACAACGATTATCAAACTCTATAGACCAAAATGATCTTTTCTTCATTGTCGTTGCGTTACTAACATCACAAAATGCATGGTCGTGGGCAATTTCTATTCAATAGGTTTGCTTGTTGGCCAAGTAAACCCAAATATAAAGAGTTAAGCTTTAAATGAACGTGCACGAGAAACAACAACGATTATCATGCTCTATTGACCAAAATGATCCTGTCTTCATTGTCGTTGCGTTACTAACATCACAAAATGCATGGTCGTGGGCAATTTCTATTCAATAGGTTTGCTTGTTGGCCAAGTAAACCCAAATATAAAGAGTTAAGCTTTAAATGAACGTGCACGAGAAACAACAACGATTATCATGCTCTATTGACCAAAATGATCCTGTCTTCATTGTCGTTACGTTACAAACATCACAAAAGGCATGGTTGTGGGCAATTTCAATTCAATAGGTTTGCTTGTTGGCCAAGTAAACCCAAATATAAAGAGTTAAGCTTTAAATGAACGTGCACGAGAAACAACAACGATTATCAAACTCTATTGACCAAAATGATCTTTTCTTCATTGTCGTTGCGTTACTAACATCACAAAATGCATGGTCGTGGGCAATTTCTATTCAATAGGTTTGCTTGTTGGCCAAGTAAACCCAAATATAAAGAGTTAAGCTTTAAATGAACGTGCACGAGAAACAACAACGATTATCAAACTCTATAGACCAAAATGATCTTTTCTTCATTGTCGTTGCGTTACTAACATCACAAAATGCATGGTCGTGGGCAATTTCTATTCAATAGGTTTGCTTGTTGGCCAAGTAAACCCAAATATAAAGAGTTAAGCTTTAAATGAACGTGCACGAGAAACAACAACGATTATCAAACTCTATTGACCAAAATGATCTTGTCTTCATTGTCGTTGCGTTACTAACATCACAAAATGCATGGTCGTGGGCAATTTCTATTCAATAGGTTTGCTTGTTGGCCAAGTAAACCCAAATATAAAGAGTTAAGCTTTAAATGAACGTGCACGAGAAACAACAACGATTATCAAACTCTATTGACCAAAATGATCCTTGTCTTCATTGTCGTTGCGTTACTAACATCACAAAATGCATGGTCGTGGGCAATTTCTATTCAATAGGTTTGCTTGTTGGCCAAGTAAACCCAAATATAAAGAGTTAAGCTTTAAATGAACGTGCACGAGAAACAACAACGATTATCATGCTCTATTGACCAAAATGATCTTGTCTTCATTGTCGTTGCGTTACAAACATCACAAAAGCATGGTTGTGGGCAATTTCAATTCAATAGGTTTGCTTGTTGGCCAAGTAAACCCAAATATAAAGAGTTAAGCTTTAAATGAACGTGCACGAGAAACAACAACGATTATCAAACTCTATTGACCAAAATGATCTTTTCTTCATTGTCGTTGCGTTACTAACATCACAAAATGCATGGTCGTGGGCAATTTCTATTCAATAGGTTTGCTTGTTGGCCAAGTAAACCCAAATATAAAGAGTTAAGCTTTAAATGAACGTGCACGAGAAACAACAACGATTATCAAACTCTATTGACCAAAATGATCCTTGTCTTCATTGTCGTTGCGTTACTAACATCACAAAATGCATGGTCGTGGGCAATTTCTATTCAATAGGTTTGCTTGTTGGCCAAGTAAACCCAAATATAAAGAGTTAAGCTTTAAATGAACGTGCACGAGAAACAACAACGATTATCATGCTCTATTGACCAAAATGATCCTGTCTTCATTGTCGTTACGTTACAAACATCACAAAATGCATGGTTGTGGGCAATTTCAATTCAATAGGTTTGCTTGTTGGCCAAGTAAACCCAAATATAAAGAGTTAAGCTTTAAATGAACGTGCACGAGAAACAACAACGATTATCAAACTCTATTGACCAAAATGATCTTTTCTTCATTGTCGTTGCGTTACTAACATCACAAAATGCATGGTCGTGGGCAATTTCTATTCAATAGGTTTGCTTGTTGGCCAAGTAAACCCAAATATAAAGAGTTAAGCTTTAAATGAACGTGCACGAGAAACAACAACGATTATCAAACTCTATTGACCAAAATGATCCTTTTCTTCATTGTCGTTGCGTTACTAACATCACAAAATGCATGGTCGTGGGCAATTTCAATTCAATAGGTTTGCTTGTTGGCCAAGTAAACCCAAATATAAAGAGTTAAGCTTTAAATGAACGTGCACGAGAAACAACAACGATTATCATGCTCTATTGACCAAAATGATCCTGTCTTCATTGTCGTTACGTTACAAACATCACAAAAGGCATGGTTGTGGGCAATTTCAATTCAATAGGTTTGCTTGTTGGCCAAGTAAACCCAAATATAAAGAGTTAAGCTTTAAATGAACGTGCACGAGAAACAACAACGATTATCATGCTCTAT
>NC_062966.1:10984719-11012173 GCF_023119035.1 Salvia hispanica
CAATTTGTACCTGGCATTGGCACTCCATTACCGCCAATATTTGGTAAGCGGGACCCAAAGGGGAAACCTTGTGTTTGATTCATTTCCTGGACAAAACCAGTTGGTTGGTTTCCATGATGGGGGACTGAACCACCCCTCCCAAACTGAGGATGGTTGCCTGTCATTTGCATCTGATGCAACATTGGGTGTTGTGGAGGAGGAACGTCAAATCCAGAAACCCTAACGTTGGGGTTGTGATGGAAAGACGGCCGAATCATAGGTGAAGAGGGTTGATGATTGACTGGAGAATCGTGACCAAAAGTTCGCTCTGGACTCATGAATTTCAGGTGTGAGCTCATGTGAGCAGGATGTGATTCCAAGTGATGATACAATGACCTAGGTTGGGTATTATGTGGAGGCTGAAAATGTTGTGATGATTGCTGCTGCAACTGGAGATTTGAATAAGAAATATCAGGTCCCCTTTGTTCATGCGAGCCATGTGGAAAGGGTGTGCCTTCTGAACCTCCCATGCTATGCTTGTCTTTAATAATACCACCTAAAACTGCCAATTTCTCTGCTATGTTGATAGGCGTAATTGAAGAACTGTTTACACTGTTAATTGAATTACCAACTGGAATCATTTGAAGCAACCTGGGATCGCGAGTATCATTGTCTTTGACTGGAAAAGGAAATGCAT
This sequence comes from Salvia hispanica, assembly GCF_023119035.1. NCBI lineage: Eukaryota > Viridiplantae > Streptophyta > Magnoliopsida > Lamiales > Lamiaceae > Salvia > Salvia hispanica. The sequence continues at coordinate 10,985,396 of NC_062966.1, forward strand.
GAGGCCCTGGGGCATCAACTCGAGCAGAGTCAGTTGAGCCTCTTTGGACAGAAACAGGGGCTCCAACTGACTCTAGCTCCTTCATGAAAGCAGTTCCAAAGAGAGCTTCCAGAGTGAGTGTCTTCCCCAGATTACCATTTTCTTCCTCTTTAGGCTCAGTCACCACTGTGGTCCTATCATTTTCCTGAGAATCTACTTGTTTGTCGGCCAAATTGATATTACTCGGGTTTACAACTGTATTAATCTGATCTGAACTCTTTTGCAACATTGAGAGCAGGTGTAGAGATGTGTGATTATCAGCCTGTCCGCTTGATTGTGCAATATCTCCTTCGGCAGTGGTAAAGCTTTTCAAGTGTGGCTGTGTGTTCATTGGACCATATTTTGACAAGATAGATTGTTCGAGGTCTTCACATGTAAGAACAGCTGGAACAGCATCCACTTTGTTGTTACTGCATGCTTGATCAGATATCCCATTAGCTGCAGCTGGAATGTCAAGCTTCACCATGTTAGATTTCTTATGGACTAAAAGGAGAAATCAAGTACAGGTCTTAGCTGCTCCTGAAGCATAATGTTAGTACTTGCCTTTATCACTGCCGACTATTAATGACAGTAAATCGTTTTTCCCTGCAGATGAGACATCAGCAGCAGCCTTGGCTTCTGTAATATGTGCTTGAGATATTAGATCCACAGCCACACAAAAAAGCCAAACTGAGCACTTCTGCTACCATTCAATGTATATAGCAATTAGCACATGTTGTTACCTTCCTCAGAAAACCACTGAGCAAACTTTGACGAGTGAGCAGCCTTTGGGCTCCATGTATCATCAGGTCTATTATTGTGAAGCTATATAAGAAATAAATTGATGAGACAGCAGCAATCAATACAATTCACCAGAAGGAAAAAGGTTGTGGAAAGGCTTAACAAAATGGAAGCAACAGCAGCCAAAAAATCAAAATACCCTCATCATTGACCACATAAATCAAACCACAAAAATAGTCTCTTTGGAACAAAAATGCAGCTTCTAGAACAAGCTAGTCTCAACTGAGCCTGTGGCTAACATCGTATTGAGGTTTACAGCAGAGGGGTTCCATGCACAAAGTACCTCCCTTAATTCACTTGCTATCTTTCATAATATCCCTAATTATGGTCATCCTTAGAGTGGCATATTTTATTTGGATACTTGTACCTAAAATCAGTAATCCCTAGTGGATCCCAAATAGGTTGATATGATTAATACTAACAGTCAATATATGGAATACCATATTTTGAAAATATCTCTATAAGAGGCAAATCATGTCATTTTGCATTTTGGAATACCCCAGAGCCTGTCTTTATCAATTAAAATTAGCTAAACCATCAAGTCCCATATAATCTTCAATCAAGTTATAAGATTGACTAAGCAGCTTGCACATCATCAAGGCATAAGCACAATCACATAGAGCAAGGGCTTGAAGCAGCAGTCAGAGAAAATAAAATTTGTCTAAAACATAAATTACCTCAACTGAATTGGAATGGCTATCGCTATTTGCAGATGAAGTGCTACCAAATATCTTTTCTAAAATTAATGTTGAGTGACTTATGCTAGAATCACGAAGCGTTTCATCCTCCAGTCCATCATCATTGAGTTTGGTAAAATTGGGATCATCCGGTGTTCCATGAATCTGCAAGGGACTAAAATTGCGGAATAATTGATTTTCTAAGACAGCTTGCTTGGGCCCGTCTAAACCAATATGTGCATTAACATGTTCCCCCTTATTAAATAGGATTGTGTGCTGTATCTTCTCTGCGGGCTGTCTGCCAAATACACTGATTTCTTCAGAGAGACAACTCTCTGTACCATGATTTGCATTTTGAATGAGGTTGGGGTCAGCAACCGTACTGCTCTCAGTTGTTACAGACTTCGACACCTGTAAAAATATAAAATATCTGAATAATTTGAACTATTGAAACTTGATAGTATCTTTGCAAAGGGATCCCAATATAGCAATTGACTATTATGTAATACTCCCTCCGTCCGCCATTAGGAGTCCCATTTCTTGGCGGCATGGGTTTTAAGAAATGTTAAGAAAAGTGGGTGGAAAAAAGTTAGTGGAATAAGGGTCCCACTTGTAAATATTGGTTTTAAATTAAAATGTGAGTGAAATGAGTTAGTGGAAGGTGTGACCTTATTACCATTTATGGTAAAAGTGAACCGGGACTCCTATTCGTGGACGGAGGGAGTATGAGATTTCCAGAACAATGAATTCATCAGCAATAGAACTGAGACAGATAAAATGCCAAGACCCTCCTCCATGCATAGGGGGAGGGGCGGTATCCTTTCTGAATCAAAGCAAAAAGATCACAATGTGCAGTGTATGTCTTATGAACAACGATATTGTGTCTACTGTTTGAAAAACAGTTTGCCACAAGATGTGGTTGAGAACTTTTAAAATCAGAAAATGGCATAGGTTGATGCAAGTCTGTTGCTCGTAGATAAAAAAGCATACACGCATCTCCAACCAAATACATTCCACCCAAAAAACATAAATATAAAAATAAAAATGGAAGTTGTGTACCTCTGATAGAGATGAATGAATCAACGATTTCAAGCCAGAGCTTTTTTCAAGAGGGTTGGTTTTAAATCCTGGTGGAACAAGCGGTCTTGATGCAGGAGCTTGTGAAGATAAAGATGATTTTTCTGAGTCATTGCTTACGGCAGGAGTTACAGCGGAAATTTCTAATTCATTATTCCTGGCAAAAAGCTCCTTTTCCTCTTTGCTAGCTACCAAGCCTTCACAGAGGCTTAAGACATCACCGACTTTGCTATTCCTCGAATTAGAATTTTGTTTCTCTTGTAGAGCCTTATGCTGTTCCTTTCTCATCATCTCAAAAGAAGCTGATAAGAAGTTACATTAAGGGATTGTTTAGTAGCATTGCTAAGATAAAATCAAGATAAAAAAACTATGTTGTTTGACAGATAAGATGAAAAAAAAGTGAGGTGTTTGGTAGCCTAGATTATTTCATAGATTAAGATACAAAATTACATTTATGTCCTTCCTACACTACCCCGCTGCTGCCCACTGTCGGAAAGATGTAAAACCGCTCCATGCAAACTGCTGATGCTCACTGGTATGCATTTCTGCCACCATGCGAATGCCGAAATATCCGATTGGCCTATTGGCTCCCATAGCTTCAGGGTAGCCTGCCTGTACCAGAAAGCCATGAGTCGGACAAAACCATCACAGTTTGCACATCCGTCGCCTCTGAATCGCGCTAGGGTTAAGCGGCACCTGTGTTGCCTACACTCCAAACCATCTCCCTTTTCTCCTTGCCGACTCAATTCCTTCATAGCGGCCAGCGGGCATAGCCTACCTTCTCCTTCTCCTTCCCCTACCACTCCCCCTTAACCCCTCTCTCTACACTTTAGCAATGAGATAATACTATAGCGGCTCACAATTGAGATTGTTAAACAAAGAGTAACAGTGACTTTTTTCCAGGCCGTGGCGGGCTGAGATTATGTACAAGGGTACCCCAGATCGATAGTTAGGTCAGATCAGATTAATAAGCTAAACTTGGATTAATCTCATGTAACAAACACACCCTAAAGGTATAGCAACAATAAGGAACAAAGAGTTCGGAATAACTAATATAGGAACTAGGAACCAAAAAAAACCTCCAATGAGAATGCTGAAGATGAATACCTCTTCGCCTTCTCTCCTGCTCTGCTCTATCATCATTGGTAGACTCGATTGAGCCAAAAGTCTCATCATTGAAGGCGTCAGTATCCTTTCTTGAATGGGGTACTGCCTGAATATAGTTGCATAATGAAGTATTTCAGTGAACCATATATTTCATATTGTTGCACGTGGATTGAGTACTATGTTTCAAATAAAAAGATAAGATGAAAACATGAATTGGGGAAAATAAAATGCTGGAAATGATAAAAGCTGACAGAACTTCATTACGATCTACATTGTTTGGTTGACCTTGTAAGGGCGAGGAGGATGATAGGGCTCAACGCTTCTGCTTAGTTGAGTTTGCTCATTTGGCCGCACCTTAGCAGCAGAGATCCCAGCAGCATATCCAGATGGTCTTGGAAATGAACCACTCCCAAGAAGCCCATCATGCTCAGGAGTCTGCCAAGAATGTCGAGAATGATTTCCAAAACGTTTCCCAGAATCTGCAGGAGAGATTGAAAATCAAGTCATATGGTTGTGAGGGAGAAAATGATACAAGGGCAAGCAAAGACATAATATAGAAAAATGTTATAAAATGTTAATAAGACAAAAAAATAGTAGAAGCATCAGGGATTTCAGAAGACTTTATTCACAATATATTCTAAAGCAATCCAAGCACTATCCAGAAACTTGGTAAGTAGTAGTACATCTTAATCAACAAAACACAGTTTTTCCCAAATGAGTACTAAGCATAACATAAAGAACAGAGAGAATATAAAAAAAATAGATTAGTGTTTTCTCTGCAGGGACCGAGATAAAAAAAAATCAGCAAAACTTTGAGAATAATGGTAGAAAACTAGAAATTCTAGAAAAGTAACGAGACTAGGGTGATTCCATTCCACAGGTACATTCAACATACAAACTTAAGTTTGAGTGATTACACATTAGCTCATTAGTGCTGCCTTCTTTGAATAATAGTACGACAAAATTCAGCCTCCGTCAGAAGTACTTGTTAATCTATATTTAGTTTTTTGGATCATTTAAGGCAGCAGACTTGACTCGTCATTAATAAATCTTAGACGTAATTGCCATTCAAAGGTAAGAGCAGCAGATCATTTTACACAAAGACAAGCTATAAAGAAGTTGTTAATATGAGTAAAAATGAGATGAACTGAATCAGCTAACAATGAATTTGGTTTTCACTGATCAAAATAACATACATGCGTCAAGCCTACAGATAAATGTTAATGATAACCTGAGTCCTTGTCAGACTGAGAATCGCTGTCTCGATCACTCCGAACAGAAGAACGACTATCCCATTTCCCATAAATGCCTCTAGAGTAGGTACTAGTATCCCCCCGAGTAGGAGGTGATGAGGAATACTCATTTCTTCTGAAACCTTGGTATGGCAACCTCCCAGGTATGCTTGTTCGATCGGGTAGTCTCAGCAGTTCTTCTCCCCATATACTGTCGAAAAACCAACAGGTGAGCATACTGAAAAATTTCAAGACACTTCTAAGTATATCAAAGATGCCGAGCAAGCAACTCAATACACTTTTAAGCAACAAAAGCAACACGACATGACTGCTATCATAATAACTTCCTTTTAAGGCATCTTGTATAACATTATCAATCGAGCATCATTTACCGCAGTGATTCATCAAACCCGCTCGGTGACTTCTTGCAGATATCCGAATTGCTGATCGACAGTAGAAACTCTCTTGAATATGATATTTTTGGTTTCCTAAAATCACCAAAAACACTTTTCTTCATCTAAATATCAATTGCGGAAAGATAAACAAAGTTGATTGACAAAAGATTACGTAGAAACATCGTCATGAGTTTCAGGATCCTTGTCCAAGGACCTTCTATCCTCATCTTGTGAGCTCATTCTGCAGCTCCCAATGAAATCTAATCCAACTTCCCTTAAAAGCAAACACCACACTCTAAACCGTACAAATTTCTCTAACCTTGCAGCAAACTGATTTAACCATGCATACACCAAACAGAACAAATAACTCAAGTCAAACACACCAATTTAAATCTTCCTAAACTCTAACTCTCACAATTCATTGAGCTTATTCAACACGTACCCAAGTCAATCTAACATTCAAGCTAAAATTCAGTTGATTGATCCAGCTCAATCTGAATCCATGCCCTAATCCCACCAAAATCCAATGCTAAAGAACAGAAATTAACCACACGTTTGCCCCCAATCCCGATATACTAAAAACTCCAAATCCCTCGAGAAATGTTGCAGCCTTCTCTTCCTCTACCGCCTAATCCAGCCAGAATCTGCCTGGCTGAACATGGATCGAGATATAGAAATGAAACTTGAAAAAAATAAAGTTAGGGTTTAAAATCCTAGTATATTCCGATCAACCATCTCTTCGAAGAAAGATACATCACGCACATATAAGGGGCATACGTATATATATTTGTATCTATGTACTAATCGTACTCGCGCGCGTATATATTTGGTGTTTGTAAAAGGGGAATGGTAGAGACTCGATAAATTTGAAATTTGAGAAAATAACGCTGAGATATAATGAAAATTGAAAAGCCATTACAGAGCACCGGAATATAGAGATCTATTCACGCGCTGTTTTTGGAGTAACAGCACGCGCCAGTTTCAGTGGCGATGTTGGCTCTGAACTGGTATTCCCCATTGGGCGTGAGTTTTTTAATTGTGGCTACTGTGCTTTAGGCGTGAGTTTTACAAAAGAAAAACACACAGAGTATGCGTAATTGTAATTCTGTGTGAAATCCCACGATCGGTAAAATTCTTTGAAATGATACGTGATGAATTGAAATTTAGCAACTCAATCAATGATTTAATAAAAAGTTGATGGAAAAAAATTAATGAAACGTGGAATCTATTACCATTTATGTTAAAAGTGAACTGAACTCTTATTCTTGGACAGACTAAAACGAAAAAACGTGACTTCTATTCGCGGATGGACGTATAATTAAATTAAATAATAGAGAAAGAGAAAAATAAAATAAAAAGAAATAAAAAGAATTGAATTACTAATGAATGTAAAAAAAGGCAAAAATAAAGGCCATTCTTATCCTCATCCAAACAAAACCCACGGAAGTAGAAATTGCAGCGTCAAATTCAATCCCCAACTCCGCCACACCTAACAATGGCGTTATCTCCCGCGCTACTGCACTCCTCGGCGTCAGTATTTCACGGCAACTTCTCCGTCCGGCTGCCGTCTCTCAATTCCTCCGGCGTTCGATGCGGAGCTCTCTCCGTTAAGGCGTCGACGGTCGTCCTGGTCGAGAAAACAGAAGCCGAGAAAGTCGACCGGCTCAAGACCACTTACATTGAGAAAATTGTGCCGCTGCTCAAAGAAGAGTTTAACTACACCAATGTTCATCAAGTAATGCAGTGCAATTTTCTATTTTTGTTGAAAATTTTCTTATCTTTTTGGTAATAGCATGACAATTGTGAGCTGTGAGTAGGTGGAGTCATTGGGAACTTATTAGCTTTTGTGTTTTATCAGGTCAGGTTGATAGTTTTGGTATTTTTAGCTGATTAAGGTATTCCAACTGACAATGGCTTGGTAATTTGTATCTGAGCGTGTGGGATTGGTAAATAAATGGTTAAATTAATAGCTACATTTGAAAAGTATGAATCTGTGTTTGGGATTTAATTCTGATCTATATACAATATGCTCACGTTTGTTAGTTTCTCAGTTTGCAATGCTATACAAGGATCATCAGCTTACAGGAATAATTTTTAGTAAAATTGATTATGGAAGCATTGTTGAACATGGGTGGGAAATAAGTTTGAGGATTTTCAAATCCAAATACGATGTACATTTCTCTAGTTATAGCAAATCGCGTTAAACTTCTCTGTTCAGAAAAGTGTTCAGATGATGTTATTCAGTGTGTTTATAACCTTCTTACTGCCGTTGACCAAGACAGCTATGGAGTTGATGTGGGAATGTTAGATTATGCTTTATATATAAGTTTCTTTTCTGATCTCATCCTGGGAATGTACAGGTCCCAAAAGTACAAAAGATTGTGGTGAACTGTGGAATTGGAGATGCTGCCCAGAATGCAAAGGGTTTGGATGCAGCTATGAATGATTTGGCACTTATTACTGGGCAAAGACCGATTAAGACGAGAGCAAAGAAGGCTATTGCCACATTTAAGATTAGAGAAGGACAACCACTTGGGATTGCTTGCACCCTAAGAGGCAGTGTGAGATATTTTTGCTGCTGCATTACTCCATTCCTATCTCAAGTGTTTGGTTTGTTTTTCCATGAAAATATAAGAGATTGACTGGTTATATCATAAATGATGCATGTTGCATAGATATTCTAAGCGAAACTGACTGACCTATTGGTAAACAGACGTATTAGTGTACATTCTTTCTTCAAGTGATCAATTCAGCGATGATCTGAAAAAGGGTTGTGGGGTTGAGGTGATTGTGCACCTGGTTATCATTTACATTCACATGAATATGAAGATATATGGCATAATAAAAGATGATAAAAAGGTAAAATATATATCTCTCTAGTCCAACCGACCTTGTGTGCTCCTACTGAATGTACAATGCATGCCTAGAAACTAAACACTTTATGCTCTTATTTGGGTTATTAAAGGAAAGGGATGGATTATGAAATTAATCACATTCCTTCTTTTTTGGGGGGCTTTATGGCTCTAGTGTGGCAAATCTCAAAACAACAGATATTATAGGAACATAGTTCTTGGGTCCTTAGTTTCCTGAACCACAGCCATTTTTATGATGCTTATAATTTAAGTTCTGGGACGATGACAACCACCTGATAGTACACCACCTGTTGTAAAGCTATGAAAGAAATAGTAGTAGTACTACATTTGGGCTAACCCGCAAAAATTTAATCCAAATATACTTCATATAAGTATATAATCCAAAAATTTAATTATATTTTTATATTAAATGCTCAACCCGTGGGCTAACCCGCAATCAACCCGGGCCAGCCCGTATAACCCGCCGACCCGAACGGGTTAGCCTGTGTAGCCCGCTTCTGAATATGAGTTGCGATTTTCCGGCCCTAACCTTATGATTTTACCGGGTAACTCGGATCGACCCGTGAGTTTCGGGCTAGATTGACATCCCTAGTTGCAATGAACTGATTTGTGGAGTTGGAGGTGGTCAATCAACCTCAGTCAAGGAGATACATTCACCGTGATAGATAAGCCACAGTCGTGTGCCTTGTGGAGGATTATTTCCCTGACAAACCCGCGATGGGGTTGGGTGTATTAAGGTGTTAGTTTTGTATGCACTAGTAAATATTGATGCGCATAGTGTATATGTTTTGCCCCTCGTGAAGAGTTCTTCTGTGACTAATTTTTATAGGCTTAGGGTATAAGCAAATTCAAGTCAAGAGTGATAGGAGCTCAAGCTAGGCTCTGCAATAGGCTTGAAAACGAGCAGTTGTGAGGTAACAAGCCAAAATCTTCGATTCTCGGGCTCAGCCAGTTAATTATCATCATCATGACTTCAAATGGTATGATTTCGTCACAAATCTGTACTGTGATTGTGAACACAAGTCTGTGAAAAACGTTTCTTCCTCAAGTAAGAGCTTAGTTACATGTTTTTTAACTACTTTTTAGGTCTATCCTAATAAAATGTGAACACTTTTTTAGTTATCTACTTTTGAATTTAAAAAAAAATTGGTTTTGTTTGTTTTGTCATGTATAATGTATTACTAGTTACTACTACTATACATTGGTTGATTCAGGCATTTTTCTATTGGATATGGAAATACTTAATCGAGAAGAACAATAACTCCAAGTTGTTTTAATTCAAAATTCAACACATTGTTCAAAATATATTTGTTAATCGGAGATTTATTCCTAATTAGCCATATTTTTTTTATTTTAACATTTTTTTTATCCTACAACACTTCATACACTCAAATACACCATTCACAATGAAAAAAAAATCATACTCCCTCCGTTCCACGGTAGTTGAGTCATTTCATTTTCTGCACTCGTTTTGTTAAAATGGTAATAAATAGCTAAAGAAGAGAAAGAGTAAAGTAAGAGAGAGAATAACTTAAATAAGACTCTTCTCTACATTATTCTCTCTCTTACTTTACTCATTATTCACTTAAGCTATTTATTATCAGTTTTTCTAAAACTAGTGCAGAAAATGAAATGACTCAACTATCGTGGAACGGATGGAGTACTAATGTAATCAATCCTACACTTATCTAAATCCAAATTTCTTTCGATTCAAATATGGATCCCTAACAAAAGGGCTTAACAGGATGCGCGCAAGTTTGAGATTGTCATTACACCTATCGTAACCAAGAACTTGCTATGACATGTGTTACTATCTTGCCAATTGTATTACCCTAGTTGAGAGGACACATAGAGCCCACAAGACCCTAAACGTGATTTTTTTTGTGCATAAGCAAGGGTATGTTTGAAAGATTTTGAAAGAGCATTCGGAGTTCTACAAGCTCGTTTCATAATCGTCAAAGCTTCAGGTCAAAGTTAGTTGTAGAAATCACTTGCTGACATCGTGAACACACCATTTTCCCGTGCATTACGATGCACAATATGATCATTAAAGACGAAGGATCAAACACAATGCATTCGCTCGACCAGGAATCTAGGTCACCCCCGGATCATCAAGCTCCGGCAAGGGATATTTTTTTATCTTTTTTATATAATTTTTATACTACTTGTTTAAAAAACAAATTTCATGGTCTTCAATTTTTCTGTCTTAGTACTTGCCAACATGACGGAACAGTAGCTCTATCTTTCCCTCCCTCTCTTCGGATTTGCTTCAGCCCATGTAGTTGACGCAGTGCTCAAAATTAGGCACTATATGTACACGTTTACTTCATCTGACTACATATATTTTTGAGATTCCTGCATAATTATCCCGTGAAGACATACTTTTGTTGTTTCTCAACTATTCTCTACTTATTTCCTCCTTTCTTTTCGATCAGATTTGGCCTCTGATATTTGGAATCCATATCAGTAAAATAGGAGAAATTGTGCAGCGTACATAAACTGTTTGTGAAATGGCCGCGATGAGGATTTCACGATTGAAGCATTTACATTCTGTTAAATCCACTTGTCAATTTCACGTACGACTTTCTGCTGCATATTTGAGCAAATGCTATGCCACTGGAGAGTCGGATACTCTGCAGAGATTTGATCAAAATGGTCTCGGGGTGTCGGGTTTCAGATCTTCGAACTTTTCTCAATATTCTAGGGGGTTTTATTCTGATGTGCGTATTTCGAATAGGTTTCTGAGAAATTCGACTTATCGCGGCAGTCTTCCGTTTGCTGGAAAAACCCCTTTGCTCAATCAACGTTTCTTCTCATCAGCTAGTGATGGTAAAGGTGTCACTCCGGTAGATGCTACAGGTACTGTGGGTGATGTTAGCGTTGGTGGGGAAAATTGGACTCCTAAAGTTAAAGAAGCGTGGGAATCTGCGGTTGAGGCTGCAAAGTATGCAGGAAAAAAGGCGAAAGAGGCTTCTGATGAAGCAGCTCATCATGTTCAGGAGTTGCTTGATGCTCATTCCTATCTTAGAGATGTGATTGTGCCAGTCAGTGGTACTTTGGCAGGAACGATGTTGGCATGGTCTTTGTTGCCTAGGCTATTTAGGCGGTTCCATAAGTATTCTGTGGAAGGACCTGGTGCTTTGCTATCAAAGGGTTCTTTGTTCGGGCCCGTTCCTTACGAGGAAAGCTTCTGGGGTGCGTTGGAGGCTCCAGTCCGATATTTTGTAGCGTTCATGGCTTTCGACAGTGTTAGTCTGCCATTACTTTACTGTTTTTTATGTGAAGTTCTTTTGAGTTTGTAGGAAAAACTTAATCCATTTTTTTACTTTGTGCAGAGGGGGGAATGGTTGCACCGACTACTATTGCCTCACAATATGCAACACAGGCTTGGAAAGGCGCTCTTGTTATATCTGTTGTCTGGTTTCTTCATCGGTGGAAAACTAGTGTGATTGCCCGAGCTTTGGTTGTTAAGGGCTTAGAAGGTGTCCGGAGAGATCAGTTACTGACTATGTACAAAATCTCAACCATAGGACTCTTTGTTGTTGGGTCAATGGCTTTAGCTGAAGCATGTGGTGTGGCAATGCAATCTGTTCTGACTGTGGGAGGCATGGAGGTGAGTGTGCCTGGAAATGATTTCTTCTGTAATGAAATCCTTCCAAATGTGATATAGTAATTGTTACTGCTACTCCCAGAAACAATTTGTGGAATAGTTTAGAAACAAGTAATAACTTTGATACATCCATTAATATGTACCACTTCGTAATTCGGTATCTTCTACAGTTTATTATGCTATCAATATCACAGACACTTTTATGTACTCCAAGTGAAATTTGTATCTTATTCTGCCATATCATTGAAAAAATGCTGCGAAATAACATCCTCTCTGTTTTGTGGATCTGGTATGTATTGGCATACTTTGGTTCAGCATCATGTCCTGACCAGTGTTTTTTCTCTTCATACAGGAGTTGCCGCTGCTTTTGCTGCCAAAGTTATACTTGGGAATGTCCTAAGTGGTATTTCTATACAGCTGTCGCAACCATTATCAGATGTTGATATGATAAAAGTATGGCTCTGGCCTCTGGCTGTCGTTTTCATACATTTGTGACCCTATTGTAATGCTTGACAATTTGTAGTTTTCATATCCATCATATGCCCCATATTTCCATCGCTGAACTAGCTACTATTTGTATTTTAATATTTTATATATGTCATTTTAGTGCTGGTATTTCAGGTTTCCAATTAGATTTTGATAGTAATTAGTTTGCTGCATTTAGTAATTTACATAGCATGGATCCATTGGCTCATGGTCCCTCTGTTGATCAGGGCCAAGAAATAGTAACATGTCAGCAGGCATTGTTCTTCCATTATTAATGTAGTCTTTGTTGATTTTGTTTTTGAGCTTCCTAGCTAATGTCTTTTATTTGAAAACAAATTATTTACAATGTGCGCTCTTTGATTCCCAGAAAAGGATTGATAAGAAACTTTGAATGTTCAACCTGAACCAATATGGATTTCTGTAAACTGGGTATATAATGTAGCTTTCTAGAGAAACATGCTTCTGATAGTTTTGCATATGCTCTCGGATTTTGATAAATTGTTATATTCTCTTTCCTTACTATTCTTGCTGCAGGCTGGATCTGTACAAGGACAAGTAGTAGAAATGGGCCTTACAACTACATTATTGCTGACTGCTGAGAAGTTTCCTGTTGTCGTCCCAAATTCTCTGTTTTCCAGCCAGGTATAGCATCAATCTCATTCTTTGCCTGTGTAGTATTTTGGAACCTGCTTGTTTTCTGCTGCAGGCATCTTTATGCGATGATTTTATTTTATATCCTATTAGCAGCCACTTGCAAATTCGTTCTTGTCTGGCAACCAGTTACGCCCTCTGTTCCAAATATTTACCTCCAATTTGACCCTTTATGTATATTAAGGATTAAGCTGGGAAATTAGTTACCGAACTAAACTTCTTATAGTGATGAAGTTAGGAACTTACGGTAACGTAGAGTGTTTAATTGTCAAGACTTTAAAGGCATATTTGTTGGTGACTTTAAAGGCATATTTGTTGGTGACTGTAAAAGGCATACTTGGGACACTGCAACATAGTACTGATCAAATATTTGAGACAAAGGGACTATAAGCTATATCTGGTAAATTGTTACAAGTATTACACATTTTTTATGCTCCAGCATTCCATCTCTAATCTCTTGCAGTTGCACCCGTAAAATCTCATATCACCTAAATCAGTTCTCAAGTTCTGTCAAACAAATAAGACAGTCTGATTACCTTATTACTTAAGAAATTATTGGAAGACATATCAGACTCATAGTTACTAAAGATAGACATGAAGGAAGGCTGAAAGGGTGACAAATAATGTTTTCTGCCAATTACAGGTAATTGTCAATAAGTCACGAGCCAAATCTCGCGCCATGGTCAGACGAATTCCCCTGCAAATTGATGACATAGACAAGATTTCCTCAATATCAGAAAATATAAAGTCCATGCTCAGATCTCACTCAAATGTGTTTCTGGGCAAGGAGGCCCCTTACTGTTTTCTGTCTCAAATTGAGGGATCATATGCAGTGCTCACGTTTGGATGCAATCTTAAACAAGTGGTAAGTCTTTTTTCAGTCTAACTTTCTAAGTTTGAAAGTTCGACTTGATCTGTATCTTGTTACAAGTTGACTAAATATGCGTAATAAAATGAATCGTTCTTCAGAGACCCATATTTCCAATCAGACAAAAGAATTCGTTTGTTGAGCATACTTGAAACCTTTGGCTTGCTATTTAAGTCAACACTTAGGCTAGTCTACCACAAGTTATGAGCATCCATGTTTTTACATAAAGGGTATTCTGGTGAATTGTTAGACCTGTGAAATTCAAGATGATTAACTAAGTGGAATTTGAGTTTCTTTACTGATTCATCATTTTCCTTGCACTGGTCTCTGAGTCATGAGTTTCAAACATTCATTGAAAATATATCTTCATAACACTTGACTCATGCCTTTTAGGTCACTTTAGCACTAGAATACATGTATACTAATAATGAGAAAGTCTTCTTATTGTTGTAGTATTAGTATATATATGAAATGAGTTCCTAATAATAGCCCAATTTTGGAACATCTGCTATGTTTCTGTTTTTTGCTACAATAATGCTTATTGTGATCAAATACTAACTAAGTTACAGTAATAACTAATAACTAATACTCCCTCTGTCCCATTAGAAATGAAACGTTTCCTAAAATAGAAATAACTTTATCTCTACTTTTTCTTCCCTCTTATTTTACTCTCTCTTCTTTAACTCACAAAACAACACTACCCAAAATCTCGTGCCGAAAAGCAAACGTTTCATATATATTGGGACGGAGCGAGTATCAATTTTGTATGTTAAGAGACATAAATTTATCAATCTTCTTGTGTTGATAAACTTATGTCTTTGTGTTGACATCTTAAATTTACATGTTGTATTGATATAATTATGTCTTTGTGTTGATGATTTTAACACACTAAATTGAAAGTTATTAGTTATTACTGTAAATTAGTTAGCACGCTAGCGCAACCCTTAGTATATATATGAAATGAGTTCCAAATAATAGCCCAATTTTGGCACATCTGCTATGTTTCTGTTTTTTGCAACAACTGCTTATTGTGCACTATAATGCTGCAGGACAAAGAATCAGAGCAGGATATCCTGCTTGAGGCTGTCAGGATCATCAAACAACATGGTGCTACGCTAGGCAGTACTCGTGAAGACATTATCGGTTGATATGCTAGATGGGGTTGAAGTATTTTGTTTCGAGGTTAGCAGTTACATGGTGAATGTACAAGATACTACCACACAAATCAGGTAATGGAAGTTGCTGGATTTTGAATTCTCTGTAGAATCTCATCTTTATCTAAAAGCGAGATGTCACCTTCTTTGAATGTTACTGTAATATTCCATGTTCCTTTTGTCACACCTTTTGGTAGTTCAGAACTTCAGATTGAGAATGTGCGAGCTTCAGGAAATTAAAGTATAAAATATGTAGTTGATTGGCCTCTAGGGATCTGGAAAACAGAGAAGATGTACATGGATAAAGCAATTGGTATTAGAATTTTTCATCTTCATAAAATACAACCATACAAAGCGAACACAAATAGCTACGAACCTTAGAACTGAAAGCCAGTAACTTAGAGTAGCAAAAGAAATATAAAAACAACTCATGCATCATAAGATTCATCATCTTCAATAATACATACTGTTAGCAAAAGACACATAATAATAACACACAACACATGTAGCAAATACTCCCATTAGAACTTACTAATTCTCTTAAACCCCATCTTTCAGGTACTCCACAAAGTTGTTGATATAACTATGGTTGAGCTCTTTATTTGCAAAAATTCCATTAGCATCTTCTTTTTTACGGGCTCTTAGTGCTTCCCCTTCCTTAGACACCTTATTTATTTTCTTTTCATTATTTTGTTATTCTTATTATTGTACAATTAAGATTGTTCACATATAAGTTTTTTTATGTCTTACAAACTATTGTTTTATTGTTCTAATGTTTATGTTTTATTTGTTTTGTACATCATTTTATCTTTTTATGACGATGTTATTGTCCTCATTATACTGATAGTATTTAATAGTATTTAATATTGATAGTATTTTATAGTATTTTAGTACATATTTAACATTTGTTTTAGTATTGTACATATTTAATATTTTATATCAATTTAATATTGATAGTATTTTAGTATTGAAGTATGTATGTTGTCACGATAAGTTTCATAATTAACAAATATTTTCATGTTATTTAATTTAAAATTTATTTAATTTTATATCTATAATGATTTAATATTTTATTTTATATAGTACTATATTTATTTTATTTTTTAATCTTATGTAATGATGTTATTTTTAATTTATTTAATTTATTCAAAATTTCTAATTAATTAAACAAAAATATTATGTGTCGCGCATAGCGCGTGTGCTAACACTAGTATAGAAAAAATACGAGTAATATGAGACAGAGAGAGTACTGCTTTCTCCCTCCCCTATTAATTGTCTACTTTCACTTTTTACCATTAAGTGGTAGTAGGCCTCATATTCCACTAACTCATTCTACTCACATTATATAATAAAACTAATACTCCCTCCGTCCACAAAAAATAGGGTAATTGGTGTATGACACGGATTTTAATGTAGAATTGGTAAAGTAAGAGAGAAGGAAAAAAAAGTAAGAGAGAAAGAGAAAAAGTAAGTGGGAAGTAGTGTTAGTGGAATGATGTGTAGGGTTATTATTTGTTGAAAACTTTCCATAAATGAATATGCTATATTTTTTGTGGATGGCAAAAAATGGTAAATGTGCCCTATTTTTTGTGGATGGAGGGAGTATATAAAAATGGAACCATATTTCATTAACTTTTTCAGCCCATTTTTCTTTACATTTCGTAAAACTGGTGCCGGAACCAAAGTGGACAATTATTAGGGGAAGGAGAGAGGACTTGCTATGGACATATCTATATAGTTGTAGGGATGTACTTGTATAACAACTAATTTTAAAGTTACAACATACATCCAATGTGGTGCTGCCATGTGGCACAAAAAATGCAATATTGTAAACACTAAAATGCCATATATATTTCTAGAAGCTATAAATGAATTTCGGCAAATTGCATTTTAGTTATATGCTGATTGCATTTTTTATTGTTGAGTTTTGCATTTTAGATATTGACTGTTTAATTTGCATTTTATATATAGACGGATTGCATTTATATATGTGAAAATGCAAAACTTAACGATATAAAATGCAATTTATGTGAAAATGCAAAACTCAACACTATAAAATGCAATTTACCTACAACTAAAATGCAATCTGCGGAAATGCATATACAACTAGATTGCATTTTTGTGTTTAAAATATTGCATGTTTTGTGCCACATGGCAGCACTAGATTGGATGTACGTTGTGACTCTAAATAAGGGGGCACCCTAGTGCTCCCCTATAGTTGTATTAGGCAAAGATATACTACTAGTTTTATTCCAAATACGACGTGGATGTATTATCATAATAAATACATGTTGTTTAGTTGTAGATTAATTTTATAATCAACATATAATATATGGAAAAAATTAATATTCTAAAAAACTCGTTTGGGTGAAAATAATTTTTGACTCAAAGGGCATGGATGTATTTGAGCCCCTGATGATTCATTCTTATTTTCTCTGAAACGGGTGCTAGCTTCTACCATTCTGTAACACAAATCGAATTCCTATTCCTCCAAGGTGCCTTTCTCTCTCTGTGCGTGATTAAATTTTTATGTGAATTCCTTATTTTGTATGTGTCTTCGGTTTAGATTGATTGTGATTGTTTCTTCGTATTTCGTTGTTCTATGTTTTCACTATGCGTGTTTGTTCGACGCATAGGATTTGTGCGATTCATTCTGAGATACAATTCAGGTGATCGGATATCTGTTGCAATGAATGATTGTTAGTGAATTCATCGTATGCATTTCTCATAAATGTATGTTGTTTGAAGTTCCACATTTCACATTTCATGTTGTTATTGAGCTAATATACGACTTAGTCACTTTGGATCATTCAGTAATAGTTGAATTGTTGTGGATTTCGTTTGTGCGAATTTGTTTCCTGGATTAAGTAATTATGTTGCTGAGATTTGTTAATACTTTCCAATTATTGAGTTACATCAAAATGATAGGTTGCTAAATGAATAGTAAGAACGGACTAACGGTGCATTAATGGCTTTTGTTATGAACTCTGATGTATGGAGAGTTGTTAGTTATGGTGAAATCGATTTATGGCTAAATATTTGCTACTTATTAGACTTGTTCAATGGATTTTGCCAATATAAGAACGGAAAACTAATACTCCTTCAGATCCTTTAATTTATAGTTGAGGAATAGCTGAAGCTTTTTTTAGTCTTTTTACATGCTTTGACTGTCTCTTTTTCTATAGGTTGTTCTTGTGAACTGGTGATTGGAGAATATGTCAGGTGCTGAAGAAAACAAAGAGCGAACAGAAGTTGTTATGGACGATGGTGGGAAGGGCATGCCATCGCCACAGCAGGAAGTTGTGCTCACACCCATTTTCTACATTACATAAAGTTGTTAATGTATGTTTATATACATTCAAACAAACATTTTATTACCTCGCAGGAGGAATCTGTAAAGAGTAAGTATGGTGGGTTAATGCCCAAGAAGCAACCATTGATTTCTAAGGTAACACCATTCTTCTTTCATGCCATATGTAGATTTTGAGAATAACTGTTTTGATAGGAATTTTATCAAATGTCAGGATCATGAACGTGCCTATTTTGACTCTGCTGATTGGGCTTTGGGAAAGGTACTCACTTTTATATTTGCATCCTTTTGGCAAACAAGAAGCTTATAATGATAGATCATAAACATCCACGTTTTTATTTTATCCCCACAGCAAGGGGGCCAGAAGCCTAAAGGACCGCTGGAGGCTCTCCGGCCCAAGCTACAGGTAGTTAGTTACAAGAGGAAGTACATATATTTTCCATATTATCTTGCACTTCTCTGATTCACAGTATTTATCTTTCTTCATTTGAATTGTTTCAGCCAACTCATCAGCAAACAGGCTACCGCAAGTCTCCTTGTGGGCCATCTGAAGGGGAAGGTATTATGCATATCATGCCAAGATTTTACTAAGATGCATAGATTCTTAAGTTAGTTCCACTATTTGGTTTTTCGATGAGGAAAGCCGACAAAATTGTCTTTTCTCCCACCGTGCATCACACACACAGTAGTTAACGCTATCTGCACGTAGATGGAAATGCTGCCCAAGAGGAAGATGCGACTCACAACGGATAAGAATCTCATATCAATCCTGGGGAAATTGTCCGACATTGCCTGTGTTGTTGATATTGAAGTTTCGCCTGAATAAAAGACATGCCAAGAGGATGTTTTAGTGCATGCAGCCACTGAGAGATCTTCCAGCTTATTCCTGTTGTAGATAAGTTTGAGATTTCACATATTTTCAGGCTATCAATTTGGAAACGAAAATCATGTAATCTTACTATTCTCGACCTTTTTACCGTGTTGTAGACTTAGTTATCTTTGCTTTACATTGTGCTTGTGTATTAGTAGTGATCAATTTTCGCAGATAAACCAAATATGCAGTCAGCTGGTCTTGTGCATGTTATCTACGCTTCAACTCTAAGTTATCGTATTTTTATCGTTACTAGTTGGCAAACATGATGTTCAATTGTATTTCTATTTATTTTTTTATGCAATTATTAAGACTAGTGCAAATTGTGCAATGCAATAATTTATTGTAAAAAATGTACTCCTATGTTTCACACAAAACATAACAAACTTTAAGTGGGGTAAAATTCAATAAAAGAAACATAAATAGGGACCTAACTACAAACATAAAATCTCAACCGTTGCCGCTAGCAGTGACACTCATCTGCATCGAAGATACAGTGGTCGAGCAGGAATGCTTCACCAGCTCAGCGCTCGTCAAGAAGGTGCTGCTCAGCCATCTCGCTGATTGTATCCGCTCCAGCGCAGGCTCTGCCCCTGGCAGTTGATCCTCTGGTCCCCAAGCATGAGCCGGATCGTTTGGCCCATGTCGGCGTCAGCAGGAAATGAGGCTTGTATCCCCTTTTCGAGGGTAGTGAGACTAAGACATTGTTTCAGGTTATAGTGAAGAAGAATGGATGGAAATAAGGGAAAAGAACATTTCCAAGCTGCATCAGTTATTCTGGCGGGAAATTAAAACTAACTGAACTTTGACTTTCCATCCAAAGTAGTTATGCCCATCAGAAATCGTTGCAACGCTATGACAATAGATAACCAGAAAATGAAAGTCAAAAATTCCCACATGGCAATCAAAATGAGTACTGATCTTCTATTATATATTGTTCTTCCAGATGAGTATGATTTTGCATCATCCGACAGTGATGACGTCAATAGCCAAGTAGTAAAAGAGAAAGTTACTAGACAATGAGGTCTGCTTCTATTGCTTCTCTCATTTGATCGGTTCTTGTGTTGGATATCATACCTTCATTGCCAAATTTAAGCCTAAATGTGTTTGCATTGCTTCTTAGCAAAACATTGATATCTCCCTATCCTAGCACCATCTGAAGGATTGCTGCATTGACTATTTACTGGAATATAGTCATTAGTTTTCTGGATTACTGCAGAGGAAGTTGCTCTCGTCTTAAGTCTTTAACAATGTTATCCACGACGTCCCCATAGGGTTTTGGAAGGCACGGACATGCTATATTTGACTATATGCGAGCACCAAGTCTCCTTGTTATTGATGGAACCAACCTCAGGAGTGAATAGCATGATGTACATAACTAAATGAGTGCGGATTTGGAATGTAGCTATCTTCACTCTTGAGGTGACGACAGGTCACGTGCTTGCGTGCGCACACAAAGGCCCGCTGGAATTTTCATTTTTAGCGTGTATGGAATTTTCATTTTTTAGTTAATGATTGATTATTCCATAGCTATGGTCTTTAATTTTTTAAGCTTCATTAATCAGAGTTAATTATATACTGATCAAGTCAAGAAAAATTATATACCGCGAATTTCTTTCTTTATTTAAAAAGAAATTTTCAGTTGAACACAATTTTAATATATATAAGATGCTGGGAGAAAGTGAGTATGTAAATCCGCTCAAGGGCAGGGTGAAGAGATACATACCCTTTTAGGCCGCTGCTTTGATAAAAGTATGGAGGAGAGATTTGTAAATACACTGATATTGAGCAACCTGGGAAGTCTCTACCCTTTTGAACATGGCCTAATTTCAACAGCATTAGCATACACTGTCACATGCTAAGGAAACTAAACCAGAGATCACAGCCAAGTCAGGAAACAACCCTTTTACATGGTTCTACCATAATCTGATTGAGGGCCTGAAATCACAGTGAAGCTAAACTCTATATTCCACAGAACAAGTCAATGAGATATGCTTGATCTTATCACAGAGACGAGATCGCATTTTCTTCTAACTTCCAAGTGTAATTGCAACTTACTATCGGTATCTCGACTCCTGGTCTAGCTCATGGCTGTATATTCCTTGGTTGTGACCAGGAGGGCCAAAAGGGTGAATCTGCTTCGGATTTGCTCGGAGCTCCATGTTTATTAGCCTCTGGAACGCATCGGGAGGGGTCCCACCTACACAATTAATAATTCAATCACAACCACGCGACTCAAAAAATCCCTCATATTAGATCACAAAGTTAATTATTAGATGCATAATGCATTCATAAAAAATAGTATACAGCAAAACTACATGCAATAACAAGCAAACATCACTTAATTCTTCAACTTAAAAATCACCTAATAAGAACTCTGTTTTAAGAATTGGAATCTTAAAGAGAGGTATATTCTGAGAACAACCAAGCCTGTCCAACTTTCTCGCAGCTCAGTAATGTTAAAATAATAATAATAATAATAATAATTAAATATTGAAAAATAAATTGCTCTTCTTAGGATAATGATGCAGAATGACTGTCTAAAAAAAGCAGATATAAAACAACTAATTTCTGAGATTACTTCATATACCACGAAGTGGGGCCCGCAGATATATGGTATCTGTAACTACTACTAGCTCATTCAACCAACAGAAAACAAAACAATTTCTACCTGGCATTGGCACTCCACTACCGCCAATATTTGGTAAGCGGGACCCAAAAGGGAGACCTTGCATTTGATTCATTTCCTGGACAAAACCAGTTGGATGGTTGCCATGATGGGGGACTGGACCACTCCTCCCAAACTGAGGATGGTTGCCTGTCATTTGCATCTGATGCAACATTGGGTGTTGTGGAGGAGGAACATCAAATCCAGAAACCCTAACGTTGGGGTTGTGATGGAAAGACGGCCGAATCATAGGTGAAGAGGGTTGATGATTGACTGGAGAATCGTGACCAAAAGTTCGATCTGGACTCATGAACTTCAGGTGTGAGCTCATGTGAGCAGGATGTGATTCCAAGTGATGATACAATGGCCTAGGTTGGGTATTATGTGGAGGCTGAAAATGTTGTGATGATTGCTGCTGCAACTGGAGATTTGAATAAGAAATATCAGGTCCCCTTTGTTCATGCGAGCCATGTGGAAAGGGTGTGCCTTCTGAAACTCCCATGCTATGCTTGTCTTTAATAATACCACCTAAAACTGCCAATTTCTCTGCTATGTTGATAGGCGTAGTTGAAGAACTGTTTACACTGTTAATTGAATTACCAACTGGCATCATTTGAAGCAACCTGGGATCACGAGTATCATCTGCAGAAATCAAGTTTTCTTCTTTAGGCAGTTGATATCCAGCATTCCTTTCAAATCCACCACGTTTGTTTGGTGATTCAGTTTGACGCTTCGGTGAAGAAATTCCAATTGACGAATCACCGATGCCAAGCCAATTATCAGCCCCATTCAATTTTGCAATCTGTCTATGGTTTGAAGAGACATTATAATCATGAATTGGTCTCTGAAGCCCGGTATGTTCAACTGTTGAAGAAGAAATATCATTGTCTTTGACTGGAAAAGGAAATGCATGAGGCCCTGGGGCATCAACTCGAGCAGAGCCAGTTGAGCCTCTTTGGACAGAAACAGGGGCTCCAACTGACTCAAGCTCCTTCATGAAAGCAGTTCCAAAGAGAGCTTCCAGAGTGAGTGTCTTCCCCAGATTACCATTGCCTTCCTCTTTAGGCTCAGTCACCACTGTGGTCCTATCATTTTCCTGAGAATCTACTTGTTTGTCGGCCAAATTGATATTACTGGGATTTACAACTGTATTAATCTGATCTGAACTCTTTTGCAACATTGAGAGCAGGTGTAGAGATGTGTGATTATCAGCCTGTCCGCTTGATTGTGCAATATCTCCTTCGGCAGTGGTAAAGCTTTTCAAGTGTGGCTGTGTGTTCATTGGACCATATTTTGACAAGATAGATTGTTCGAGGTCTTCACATGTAAGAACAGCTGGAACAGCATCCACTTTGTTGTTACTGCATGCTTGATCAGATATCCCATTAGCTGCAGCTGGAATGTCAAGCTTCACCATGTTAGATTTCTTATGGACTAAAAGGAGAAATCAAGTACAGGTCTTAGCTGCTCCTGAAGCATAATGTTAGTACTTGCCTTTATCACTGCCGACTATTAATGACAGTAAATCGTTTTGCCCTGCAGATGAGACATCAGCAGCAGCCTTGGCTTCTGTAATATGTGCTTGAGATATTAGATCCACAGCCACACAAAAAAGCCAAACTGAGCACTTCTGCTACCATTCAATGTATATAGCAATTAGCACATGTTGTTACCTTCCTCAGAAAACCACTGAGCAAACTTTGACGAGTGGGCAGCCTTTGGGCTCCATGTATCATCAGGTTTAATATTGTGAAGCTATATAAGAAAAAAATTGATGAGACAGCATCAATCAATACAATTCACCAGAAGGAAAAGGTTGTGGAAAGGCTTAACGAAATGGAAGTAACAGCAGCCAAAAAATCACAATACCCTCGTCATTGACCAGATAATAAAAAACCACAGAAATAGTCTCTAGAACAAAAATGCAGCTTCTAGAACAAGATAGTCTCAACTGAGCCTGTGGCGAACATCGTATTGAGGTTTACAGCAGAGGGATTCCATGCACAAAGTACGTCCCTTAATTCACTTGCTATCTTTCATAATATCCCTAATTATGGTCATCCTTAGAGTGGCATATTTTATTTGGATACTTGCACCTAAAATCAGTAATCCCTAGTGGATCCCAAATAGGTTGATATGATTAATACTAACAGTCAATATATGGAATACCATATTAAGAAAATATCTCTATAAGAGGCAAATCATGTCATTTTGCATTTTGGAATACCCCAGAGCCTGTCTTTATCAGTTAAAATTAGCTATTTATCAAGTCCCATATATTCTTTAATCAAGTTATAAGAACTGTTTTCAAGACATGAATAATGTATACAGGAAAGATTGAGTAAGCAGCTTGCACATCATCAACGCAGAAGCACAATAACATAGAGCAAGGGCTTGGAGCAGCAGTCATAGAACATGAATTTGTCTAAAACATAAATTACCTCAACTGAATTGGAATGGCCATTGCTTTTTGCAGATGAAGTGCTACCAAAAATCTTTTCTAAAATTAATGTTGAGTGACTTATGCTAGAATCACGAACAGTTTCATCCTCCAGTCCATCGTCATTGAGTTTGGTAAAATTGGGATCATCCGGTGTTCCATGAATCTGCAAGGGACTAAAATTGCGGAATAATTGATTTTCTAAGACAGCTTGCTTGGGCCCGTCTAAACCAACATGTGCATTAACATGCTCCCCCTTATTAAATAGGATTGTGTGCTGTATCTTCTCTGCGGGCTGTCTGCCAAATACACTTATTTCTTCAGAGAGACGACTCTCTATACCATGATTTGCATTTTGAATGAGGTTGGGGTCAGCAACCGTACTGCTCTCTGTTGTTACAGACCTCGACACCTGTAAAAATATAAAATATCTGAATAATTTGAACTATTGAAACTTGATAGTATCTTTGCAAAGGGATCCTGATGTAGCAATTGACTATTATGTAATATGAGATTTCAAGAACAATGAATTCATCAGCAATAGAACTGAGACAGATAAGATGCCAAGACCCTCCATGCATAGGGGGAGGGGCGGTATACTTTCTGAATCAAAGCAAAAAGATCACAATGTGTAGTGTATGACTTACGAACAACGATATTGTGTCTACTGTTTGAAAAACAGTTTGCCACAAGGTGTGGTTGAGAACCTTTAAAATCAGAAAATGGCATAGGTTGATGCAAGTCTGTTGCTGGTAGATAAAAAAGCATACAAGCATCTCCAACCAAATACATTCCACCCAATAAACAATAAAATAAAAATAAAGATAAAAATGGAAGTTGTGTACCTCTGACAGTGAAGGATGAATCAACGACTTCAAGCCAGAGCTTTTTTCAAGGGGATTGGTTTTAAATCCTGGTGGAACAAGCGGTCTTGATGCAGGAGCTTGTGAAGATAAAGATGATTTTTCTGAGTCATTGCTTACGGCAGGAGTTACAGCAGAAATTTCTAATTCATAATTCCTGGCAAAAAGTTCCTTTTCCTCTTTGCTATCTACCAAGCCTTCACAAAGGCTTAAGACATCACCGACTTTGCTATTCCTCGAATTAGAATTTTGTTTCTCTTGCAGAGCCTTATGCTGTTCCTTTCTCATCATCTCAAAAGAGGCTGATAAGAAATTACATTAAGGGATTGTTTAGTATCAATGCTAAGATAAAAACGAGATAAAAAACTATGTTGTTTGGTAGATAAGATTAAATCAAGATAAAAAACCTTTGTTGTTTGGCAGATAAGATTTATAAAAAGTGAGGTGTTTGGTAGCCTAGATTATTTCATATATTAAGATGTAAAATTACATTTATGTCATTCCTACACTACCCCTGCTGCTGCCGACTCGGAAAGATGTAAAACCGCTTGAAAACGCCATGCAAACTGCTGCTGCTCACTGGTATGCATTTCTGCCACCATGCGAATGCCACCAAGGACTGGGACCAGTAGTTGCCGCCGAATGCCGAAATATCCGATTGGCCTATTGGCTCCCATTGCTTCAGGGTAGCCTGTCTGTACCAGAAAGCAATGAGTCGGACAAAACCATCACAGTTCGCACATCCGCCGCCTCGGAATCGCGCTAGGGTTAAGCACCAACTGTGTTGCCTCCACTCCAAACCATCTCCCTTTTCTCCTTGCCGACTCAATTCCTCCATAGCGGCCAGCGGGCATAGCCTACCTTCCCCTTACCCTACCACTCCCCCTTAACCCCTCTCCTCTCTCTACGCTTTAGCAATGAGATAATACTATAGCGGCTCACAATTGAGATTGTTAAACAAAGAGTAACAGTGACTTTTTTCCAGGCCGTGGCGGGCTGAGATTATGTACAAGGGTACCCCAGATCGATAGTTAGGTCAGATCAGATTAATAAGCTAAACTTGGCTTAATCTCATGTAACAAACACACCCTAAAGGTATAGCAACAATAAGGAACAAAGAGTTCGGAATAACTAATATAGGAACTAGGAACCAAAAAAAACCTCCAATGAGAATGCTGAAGATGAATACCTCTTCGCCTTCTCTCCTGCTCTGCTCTATCATCATTGGTAGACTCGATTGAGCCAAAAGTCTCATCATTGAAGGCGTCAGTATCCTTTCTTGAATGGGGTACTGCCTGAATATAGTTGCATAATGAAGTATTTCAGTGAACCATATATTTCATATTGTTGCACGTGGATTGAGTACTATGTTTCAAATAAAAAGATAAGATGAAAACATGAATTGGGGAAAATAAAATGCTGGAAATGATAAAAGCTGACAGAACTTCATTACGATCTACATTGTTTGGTTGACCTTGTAAGGGCGAGGAGGATGATAGGGCTCAACGCTTCTGCTTAGTTGAGTTTGCTCATTTGGCCGCACCTTAGCAGCAGAGATCCCAGCAGCATATCCAGATGGTCTTGGAAATGAACCACTCCCAAGAAGCCCATCATGCTCAGGAGTCTGCCAAGAATGTCGAGAATGATTTCCAAAACGTTTCCCAGAATCTGCAGGAG
>NC_062966.1:11015173-11019811 GCF_023119035.1 Salvia hispanica
AAACACTTTATGCTCTTATTTGGGTTATTAAAGGAAAGGGATGGATTATGAAATTAATCACATTCCTTCTTTTTTGGGGGGCTTTATGGCTCTAGTGTGGCAAATCTCAAAACAACAGATATAATAGGAACATAGTTCTTGGGTCCTTAGTTTCCTGAACCACAGCCATTTTTATGATGCTTATAACTTGAAGTTCTGGGACGATGACAACCACCTGATAGTACACCACCTGTTGCAAAGCTATGAAAGAAATAGTAGTACTACATTTGAGCTAACCATTGGCTTCCCCCTCTAACTTCATTTGTTTTTGACAGTTGATGTACTCTTTTCTTGATCGGCTCATCAACTTGGGACTTCCTAGGACGCGTGATTTTCAAGGGGTGAGCGCAAATAGCTTTGATGGAAATGGCAACTACAGCATTGGCTTCCGTGAGCAGACTGTATTCCCAGAGCTTAGCTTTGACATACTTGGTAAGCCGAGGGGAATGGACGTCTGCATAGAGACTACAGCTAACACAGATAAAGAAGCTCACAGGTTGCTGGCTCTCATGGGGATGCCTTTTAGAGAAGGTGCTGGTGGCGGCGGCCCTCCAACCACAATTCGCAAGAAGAAGCTGAAGGCTCATCACTTTGACTCGAAATCGAAATCGAGGTCGAAGCAGAAGACCAAGAAGAGATAAGAGCTCCTCTCTTGTTGATGAACAATTTTTTGTATTAATGTTGACCAAGAAGACTAATGTTTATCTGTTCTTCTGATGTGGACTAAGTCTTTATATATTTACATGGCATTAGGCCATTGTTTTGGATATACAGGAAAAATGTTGGATCATGCATTTAAGTATGCTTCTCTCATCAGATTCCAACGTGCCGCCTGAAATTTTAAGTGGTGAAAATATACCGTGGACGTAAATCATATAGTTAATTTGTAATCTGATGGTCAAAGGTTGACGACTTATAGGTTTGATGAACCATTTGAGTCATGAATCCATATGGTAATTTCACTGGCAAGTCTTGGTCAGGACTCGGGAGCAACAAGCTTCTCGTGATATTTTGCAACCTTGGGTGGTTGCAATGAACTGATTTGTGGAGTTGGAGGTGGTCAATCAACCTCAGTCATGGAGATACATTCACCCTGATAGATAAGCCACAGTCGTGTGCCTTGGGGAGGATTATTTCTCTGACAAACCCGCGATGGGGTTTGGTGTTTGAAGGTGTTAGTTTTGTATGCACTAGTAAATATTGATGCGCATAGTGTATACGTTTTGCCCCTCGTGAAGAGTTCTTCCGTGACTCGTTTTTATAGGCTTAGGGTTGGTAAAAACTTGTTAATTTTGCAAGTGACTGACATATTAACTTAATGAACTCTGGCTTGTAAAGCATATAAGCAAATTCAAGTTCAAGAGTGATAAGAGCTCATGCTAGGCTCTGCAATAGGCTTGAATACGAGCAGTTGCGAGCTATCAAGCCAAAATCATTCTCGGGCTCAACCAGTTAATTATCAACATCATGACTTCAAATGGTATGATTTCATCATAAATCTGTACTGTGATTGTGAACACAAGTCTGTGAAAAACGTTTCTTCCTCAAGTAAGGGCTAGTTACATGTTTCTTAACTATATTTTGGATTTAGAGTAAAGGTCCAAAGTGGTCCATAGCATATGATCGTTTTATCAATTTGGTCATAAACATTATCTTTTTGATTATTTGGTCCCTCACAAATGAACTCGGACCCGAATTGGTCATCACTTAATAGAACCGTAAAAAATAGACGGTCGATGTGATTTAATTACGTTTTGACCAAAATTAAATTACTAATTTTAATTGAATTAACATTATCTTAGCCAACGCCACTTCCAATTCCAATTCCATGGCACCATCCGCGTCCTCAGCCTCAAGCAAAACCGCTTCACCGGTCCAATTCCGGACCTCTCCAACCTCACTGCCTTAGAACTCCTCTTCCTCTCTGAAAACCGCTTCTCCGGTGAGTTTCCGGCGTCACTAATTTCACTCTCCAACCTCTACCGCCTCGATCTCTCCCGCAACAGATTCTCCGGCGAAATCCCCCTCTCCGTCAACCACCTCACGCATTTGCTCACCCTCCGCCTCGAGGAGAACTCCTTCTCCGGCGCAATTCCCGATTTACACTTGCCGAATTTGCAGGAATTCAACGTGTCGGGGAATAAGTTCCCGGAGCTATACCAAGCTCGTTTTCTAAATTCCCTGTGTCGTCGTTTTGGGGGAATCCGGCATTATGCGGGACGCCGTTGGAGAAATGTGGTGAAATTGCGTCGCTGGTGAACCCTAAAACGACGGTCTCCTCCTCTCTGACTGCAATTCACGAACTGCAGTTGTCGCCGAAACAGAGGAAAATGAAGAAAGGAGAATGAGAATGAAGAAAGGAGAACGAAGAACTGTTCTTCGTCATTTTAGTGTTTTTAACAATTTTATTTTTATTTTTCTGAAATAATTTAAAATATTAATTAAAATAGTTAATTTTGGTCAAAACTTAATTAAATCACATTGACCGCCTATTTTTGACGGTTCTGTTAAGTAATGACCGATTTGGGTCTGAGTTCATTTGTGAGGGACCAAATAATCAAAAAAAATAATGTTTAGGACCAAATTGATAAAACGGTCATATGTTAGGGACCACTTTTGGCCTTTACTCTTGGATTTATCCTACTAAAATGTGAATACTTTTTCAATTATCTACTTTTGAATTTTTAAAATTTTTTGGTTTTGTTTGTTTTGTCATGTACTCTCTTCGTCTGCGAATAGGAGTCCCATTTTGCCATTTTAGTCCGTCCGCGAATATGAGTCCCGGTTCATTTTTACCATAAATGGTAGGGTCCCACCTTCCACTAACTCATTTCACTCACATTTCATTTAAAACTAATATATACAAGTGGGACCCCTATTCCACTAACTTTTTTTCCATCCACTTTTCTTAACATTTCTTAAAACCCGTGCCGCCATGAAATTGGACTCCTAATGGTGGACGGAGGGAGTATAATGTATTACTCCCTTCGGCCACAAAGACTTTGATCGGACAAAGATTTTAAAAAATGTAATGAAAAGTGGGTTGAAAGAATTAGTGGAATGTAAGTCATATTTATATATATTAGTTTTATAATAAAATGTGAGTATGAATGGGTTAGTGAAATATATGGCCCATTATAGAAATGGTAAAAAGTGAAATAGAAAAATGGGACAATGTTTGTAGGACGGAAGGAGTACTAGTTGCTAACTAACTAGGAGTATTATACATTGGTTGATGCCCGGCATTTTTCTATTGGATATGGAAATACTCAATCGAGAAGAACAAAAACACCAATTTGTTTTAATTCAAATTCAAAACATTGTTTAAAATATACTACCTCCGTCCTTTAAAATTTATCCCACTTTGACCCGGTACGGATTTTAAGAAATGTAATGGAGAGTGAGTTGAAAAAGTTAGTGGATTGTGAGTCCTACTTTTATATATTAGTTCTATAATAAAATGTGAGTAGGAATGAGTTAGTGAAATATGAGGTCCACTACCAAAAATGGTAAAAGTGAAATGAGACAAATTTTGGGGGACGGACAGAAATGGATAAATGGGACAAATTTTCAGGGACGAAGGTAGTATATGTTAATCGCAGATTTATTCCTAATTAGCTATATATTTTTTTTATTTTGCATTTTTTTATCCTACAACACTACATACACTCAAATACACCCTTCAAAATAATAAAAAAAAAAAAAAAAAAAAAAGAAAAAGAAAAACTAATTTAATCTATATCCTACACTTAGCTAAATCCAAATTTCTTTGGATTCAAATATGGATCCCCAACAAAAGGGCTTAACAAGATGCGCGAGTATCTTAATCAAGCTTGAGCTTGTCAGTACATCCATCGTAACCAAGAGCTTGCTATGACATGTGATACTATCTTTGAGAGGACACTTAGAGTTCACAAGGCCCTAAACGTGATTATTTTGTGCATAAGCAAGAGTATGTTTGAAAAGATTTGAAAGAGCATTCGGAGTTCTACAAGCTCGTTTAGTAATCGTTAAAGGTTCAGGTCAAAGCTAGTTTTAGGAATTGCTTCCCGACATCATGAACACACCATTTTCGCGTGCATT
Source organism: Salvia hispanica (assembly GCF_023119035.1). NCBI lineage: Eukaryota > Viridiplantae > Streptophyta > Magnoliopsida > Lamiales > Lamiaceae > Salvia > Salvia hispanica. Next base: position 11,019,296 of record NC_062966.1, read on the forward strand.
ATGATGCACAATATAATTATTAAAGACGAATGATCAAACTCAATGCATTCACTCTACCAAGAATCTAGGTCACCTCGGATCGTCAAGCTCCGGCAAGGAATATATATAGGGGTGCGTTAGGCTCCTTTGCACCCAGTGTCCTATTTCCTTCTTAATCTCAGCCCTTGGATCCTTGAATTGGATGGTTGTGATCAATGCATTATTAGTCTATAATATTGCATTATTAGCCGTTGTGCATTATTAGAATGAAAATGTGCATTATTAGTCTATAATGTTGCATTATTAGCCGTTGTGCATTATTAGAATGAAAATGTGCATTATAAAATGACACGTGGCATTAATCTAACCGTCAGATGACAAAATCGTGGGGCTAAGATTAAGAAGGAAAAAGGACAAAAGATATGAAAAGGATTCGAATACATCCCTATATATATATATATATATATAGAGTAGTGATATAGGGCAAGTGCCCATTAAGTACATAACTAGAGAACAAATCACAACCACAAGATCAAA
>NC_062966.1:11019911-11041939 GCF_023119035.1 Salvia hispanica
CTGCCCAAACTGATCCGGGCAGCAGCTCCAGCGGACAGCAGCAACGAGGTGACCTCGACGGTGACTCCAGCTGTAACAGCCCGGATTTATAGGGTATAATAAATATGGCGACTGCTATAAAAAACGGACTTAAAAGCAATAAAAACATAGGCTGGGGTTTCATTTAAAGAGATTTGACCAAAGTACTAAAGGAACTATCAAAACAATAAGCCAACGGTTTAACCTAGAAAGAAATCATTGAAGAGTAGATACCATAAACTATGATCAAAAGTTAAAGGTTCGACATAAATGCAACAAAAACCAAAACATGTCTCAAGCTTCTAAACCGAAAGGAACAAATGCAAAATATCCAAATAATACTAAAGTGTTTCAAAAATTCAGCAGAAACGACCAAGAGAAAGTTAAGCCATGTATGCTGACATAACTACACTCGAAGTTCAAAATAGCCATCTTAATTCATTAATGTGCTCAACACCCGCCACCGCTCGTCGTCGTTCAACCTGCACATAAGGAAAACACATGCAGGGCTAAGTATTTTGAAATACTCAGTGAACTCGTTGCCAAAACATTTTATAAGTTATGCCACCCTTACCATAGTGAACTCGAGTTTTACAATTATGAAAATAAAGATCATCGAGTATCACAAAAATATTTTCCATAGACTGGCCAGTCAAACAACTCTTCACTTTTCTCATCAATTTCCACAATCACAACATTTCCATAGTGCGACGAAAGTGTGGCCACACTTTTCGCCCACGAGACCGGCCGACTAGCAAGGACGGCTCCCGATCCCACCGTGTACACAACCTGGTAGGGTTTGCGGCCCTACTCAGACCCGAATTCGTTTATACATATCCATAGCCCTATAGCCCAATGGAGCGAACTCACAAACTAGGCATCAGGCGCACAATATCATAACAAAACAAACATAGGCATGGCATAACAGTTAAACCACCCTTATCTCTCCACATTCATAAATTTGCACATAAAAGAGTTTAAGAATAAAGCCCACCTCGATTGCTTAGATTTCAAGTATGTTTTTTCCCTTTGTTATCCTGCTTCGCAACCGAGGTTTCACCTTCTAATCACATAGGCACATATCATGAATCAGATTCAACACAAACACCTAACTCATGCATGTCTCAACGTTTTCCCCTCTTTCTCACCGATCTATCTTAATATCATCAATCAAAGTCATAATCATCATATAAATTTCATTCGCATCTTAACTCTAGATCTATCATCAACATATGTCACACATGAGTATTTTGCCAACACACACATACACACACAAACACACACGCGCGACGCACAAACGCACACACACACGGTTTCACACATACACACATGCATCCCAATCCTCAATTTATTTCCCCTTTTTCACTCGATTTATATGCATGGGGGTTCAAGGGCACCGATTAATCGGTTAGATGAAGAAGATTAATATGAGAATACCTTTTTGAGAAAACGAATGGTAGAAATCAAAGTATTAGCCTTGGTTCTTCAAAATTCTTGAATTAAACTTCAATTCTTCTCCAAAAGATGACGAAATATTGGAGAATAGAAGAAGAAAAATTGAGAGAGTGAGAGAAGAGAGGGAGGCGTGTACTTTGGGGTGGGGGGCGAAAATTTGAGCTAGGGTTTAGGGTTTTTGGCTTCTTATTTATAGAGTTAAATAGAATCTCTAGTTAAATAAAATAGAATATTTGGGAAGATTTGATTCTCCACAATTAATTAAAAACAAATATTGTGGAGTAGAGAAGAAGGAATAAAAAAATAAGATCTAGGGTTCAAGCATGTAGTTTTTTCGAAAATTGTGGCTTTTTAATTAGCCAAGATTTTTTTTTTTATATTTTACGGAGTAGAATAAAATATCACGGAGCAGAATAAAATAAAAATCCTCCCAAATAATATAGGTATAGGCATTAGTTTTGCTTCTCCCACAAGGAATGGATTTTAAAATATTAACTAAAATAAGATATGGCAAGATCTATTGCGGTATGGTAAGATTTGGTAGAATATTTAAATTCTAGGTATGGAAGGAAATCAAATAAGGAATCAATTAAACAATAAAATAATTCCTCCTTCCCAAACATAGGTGATTTTCGAAAATCACCTAGAAGCAATAGGGTTCGATTTTTTTCTCATTAAGAAATAGAGAATAATTGGGTTTTGGATTTAATTTGGATAAATATCCCAAGAAATAAATTAAATCCGAAAAAATAGAATTTTCTCAAATACAGTCAAGGGGTTTGAAAATTTCAACAATAAAATGGTTATGGAAAGTATCCTAATAATCTCACTCACCCTTAAACAAATAATTCATCACATAATTCCTTCAATTCAAAATTTCATATGCCACGTCATATATTCAACAAGTTTGACTTTTCAAACTTCCAGCAACCCTAAACACAACTCGGTCATAACTTCGTTCCTCATTTAATTCACATGTCTTAAGTCATTAATTAAGAAATTTTTCGGCTCTAAAATTAGGGTTCGAAATTCCGGGATGTTACACCAGCAGCGGCTGCTCATCTCCGGCCGACAGCGAACATTATCAGGGATAGACGACAGCGCAGACCGCAAGCAACGGCGACGACTACAACAACAACGTGATGATGGACTCTCTTTTCATATAGAATGGCCGCCACAGACGGAGAAGAAGTCTGCAGAGGAGCAGCCATGGAGAAGATCGAGTCTCCACCTCCGAAAGAGAAGAAAACATAGAGGCGGAGCAGCCAACGTATGTGTGGCGAGGGGGAGAGAGGTAGCGTCACCACACGGCCGCTGTGAAGGTCATGGTGCCGGAGAAGATCGACATGATGACCGCAGGAATGGCGGTGAATACTCTATAGTTACATGTTTTAACTACTTTTTAGGTCTATCCTAATAAAATGTGAACACTATTTTAGTTATCTACTTTTGAATTTTAGTAAATGATAACCAGGTGCACAATCACCTCAGCCCCACAACCCTTTTTCAGATCATTGCTGCAAATAATTAAGATTGAGAAGAATGCCAAAAGGTATTACATTTTCTATAAATTTGAATTCCTTTAATCAAAGGCATGTCTACATTGAGTATCATCGTCTAAAAGATCTTCATAATTCTTTGTAATATCACACTACAAAAAAAACGCTCATTTGTGAGCACAATAGTGCTAGCAAAAACTGTATTAAAGTGCTCGCAAACATAAGTTTTGCTAGCAGATTGCGAGCACCAACTCTGCTAGCTATAGCGCTTGTAGCAAATTTGTAAGTAGTTTTGCGAGCAGAAGTTCATTTGCGACCACCTTTTTGCTCGCTAATGGTGGATGTCGACCAAACTATGTATGTGCTTGCTTGCAAGCCGTGAAAAGGAAGAGAGGAATCACCTATTGCAGATGATCGAGCATGCAAACGAAGTCAGAGAGAGGAAAAATTGCTGGAAATTTAGTCTTCTGCTGGAAAAACCACGTCGTCGTCGAGCATAGAGGAATCGCCTATTGCAGACGATCGAGCAGGGAAACGAGGCCAGTGAAATCTGCAGGAAAATCTCCTGGTAAATTGTAGAGAATCGGTGAGAACTGGGGGATGTGGTGAGAATTGGGGGAGGAGAATCGGTGAGAATTATATCTAGAGATTTATGAGAATACAACTTCAAGGAATTTAAGTCTTTTTCATTTCCAATACAATTAAAATTGTGAAATTGGACGGCAAATTGTAACTCCATACAATTATGAAACTGATAAACAAGGAATTTATGAAAGAATTTAACTCTAATCCATTTTCAATACATTGGACTTCACAATTGCATTTTCAATATATTCGACTTCACAATTGCTTTCTCCCAATATAAGTCTATATTTTATATTTTATAATGTTAATTAACAAGGAATTTATGAAAGAATTTAACTCTAATCCATTTTCAATACATTGGACTTCACAATTGCATTTTCAATATATTCGACTTCACAATTGCTTTCTCCCAATACAATTAAGTCTATATTTTATATTGAGTGATGCTAAATGGCCACATTATGGCCCGCCATAATTTATCTTTTTTGTTGAAAATTAAATGAATTCACTTAATAATTAACTCGCCTTAAAAATATCAAAACTCTTAAGACAACTCTACCCTCTACCTTAGTTTATAAAGTAAGTATTATATTCATCAATCCAACATTATTTTTATTATTTTTAGAAGATATTTACGTTTTATTAGAGTACTTTCTATCCTTTTGCTTTTTATTTAGATTTTTATACAAAATAATATTACTCGTCATCTACTATAACTTAAGAAATATTTTTATCATTACTATTATTAATTTTATTTTTATAAATTAAGTATGACGGAAAAGTTATCATAAATAATTTACTTATAACTTAATATTAAGTTTCAATACTACGTTGTCATTAAAGGTCACCAAACCGAACCGGCCCGGAACCGTCACCAGCGGTTCGGAACCGTGAACCGGAACTGCGGTGACGGTTCGGAATTGGATAAGGTTCGGCGGTTCCGACGGGCCGGTTCAGGTTCTCAAGAAATGAAGAACCGTAACCGGCGTTCCAAAACGGCGGTTTGCCGGTTCCGGCAGGCTTTTTTCCTTTTTTTTTTCAATTGTTTCAACTTTAAAATATCCAAATATAATTGTATTTGTATATACTCTAATCGGTGAAGAAGACTTCTCTATAAGACTAAATTCGGGAGACTTTTGACAATTCTACCATGATTGTTGATGGTTAATTAAACTCAACAATTAAGGTTGAATTGCTAAAGGTATCCTCAATTTAGTTATCTAGAAATATTTCCTTCGCCGACTAAGAGTATATATATATACTACTCCCTCCGTCCACGAATAAGAGTCTCGTTTACTTTTTTGCACTTGTTTTGTAAAAATGATAATAAATAGTTAAAGTGGAGAAATGATAAAGTAAGATAGAGAATAATATAGACAGGACTCTTATTTACATTATTCTCTATCTTACTTTATCATTTCTCCACTCTAACTATTTATAATCATTTTCACAAAACAAGTGCGAAAAAGTGAACGAGACTCTTATTCGTGGACGGAGGGAGTATCTATTTACATTTATAATTTATTATTTTTTATTTCAAGTTTTTTTATTTAAATTGTTATACAAGCTAAGAAGCATGTATTACGTTATGTATTAAATCTTTTGACTCTTTTGTAATTTCAATTTTCAACATTTGTATTTGTAATATCGACATATCGTTCAAATTTGTATAATTGTATCAATAAAATTCCAATTGTTCAACTCCAATGTCGACTTCTACTCTATTTGTCAATTGTCATTCTCGTTTTATTTATTTATTCGATAGTAAAAGACTACAACTACAAGGTGTAATTTGTAATTAGTACTATAAATGAATAAATTTTAAAAAAAAATTAAAAAAAATTAAAAAAAAAAGAACTTGAACCGGCGGTCCAAACCGGAACCGGCCCGGAACCGTCTGGAAACCGCCGGTCTTGAACCGGCGTTGAACCGTGTCCGAACCGGTTCAAAAACCGGAACCGCCGGAACCTAGGCGGACCGGTTCAGGTTCGGCATTTTTTCGAACCTGAACCGCCGGTTCCGAACCGGGAACCGACGGTTCTTGAACCGTGGTGACCTCTAGTTGTCATAATATTTCATAATCTAAAAATCGTATATCATAGTACAGTATAATATATTATTATTAGATTATAATACACCTTAGTGTTTTTTAAGTTAATCTGTGATCAATTGGAAGTTGGAACTATGCAATGGTTATGTATATTGATAAAATGTTATGAAATTTACTTATTTATACTCCCCCCTTTCCCTAAAAATAGGAACTTTTTGAAACGGTACGAGTTTTAATGTAAAATTGGTAAAATAAGAGAAAGATGGAAACAAAAGCGTGTTAGTGAAAAATGGTACTCACTTTATTAGAGAGAAATAAATTTCTACAAATAGAAAGTTTCTATTGTAAGAGGACGATCAAAGGAAAAGAGTTTTTATTTTTAGGCAACGAGGGAGTATTATATATGAACACAAATATATGTAACGAAATGCTATGCTATTAATTGCTACAAATCTAATAAACTTCAATATCAGTTAGTACAATCCTAAAGAAGTGATATCTAAAATCAGTTACTAATATATTCAATCAATTGGTCAATTTGATTAAATACTGATTACTGAATATAATTCATTTTCAATTTTTGAATATAATTCATTTTCAATTTTTCAATCAAATTTGAATGTAAACTTAATTGAGAATTGTAACTATTCTTCTGAATCTCAATCAAATTTTCTAATTAGTTATAATAAAAATTTTGTATTGAATTCCAGTATTTTAATCAACTGTAAAATCAATGGATAACTCTAATTATTGAATTAAATCTATAATCAATTAAAATTTCTAATTAATTAATATAAGATAAATCGGCATGTCATGACTTCTTAAATTATTAGTATAAAAGCTAGTGTGCTAATAAATTGAATCACTATAAGATTATAAATGAAAATTGAAAAATTATTAAATATACATTATATATTGTACATAAAAACAAGTTGAATATTACTATTAAGTAAACATATTATAGTGTACATAAAAATAAAAATAACTGACTCGAAAATCACTATATCAAAATCGACGAGATTGAGACGGTGTGGGAGAATTTTTCAGGCATAAACCTCGGTATATTCCTTTTTCTTTAAATTTTACTTAATTTTGTTTTCAATTTTTATAAATATATGAATTAAATTCAAACTTAAAAATAATACTCTCATTTTTAAAACAAATAATAAAGGGTAATAGTGTAAACAAACTTGATCATTAAATAACACAATTAAGTAGTTATTGCTTTTATACTATATATTGACCTAAATACCCTTTTTATGGCTGGCCATAATGTGGCCACCAGTGTTTTAAAAACTGGACCGGACCGGCCGGTTCGACCGGTCGGACTGCGAATCGGCAGCTGTTCCGGTCCGGTTCGGCCCCTAAAACCGTTCGTGTGTTGAGCCGCCTTGAACCGCCGGTCGGACCGGTTGAACCGGAAACCGGGAACCGGTTTTTATACTTAAAAGCTTGTTTAAAATATGAGATTAGAGAGAATTGAACCCTAGACCTCTAGGTAAGAAACCAACACCACTACCACTCCACCACATGGTCTTGAACGAAATATTGTGAACATTAATTATTGTTATATATTAACTCTATAATTTTTTGCCCACACAAATTAATAATTTGTGTTTAGTTTTATACTTTAAAATAATTTTTAGATATGATATGTTTAATTTTAATTATAAGTCACTAAATTTTATTTTTATTAATGTAATATGGAGTATATATTATTAATATAGTTTATTACTCCATATTTAATAATAATTCAAGTTTAATTTTATGTAATAACTAATAATACTATTATAGTATATATTTATCCAAATTAACTAAAAATTGATATTTAGTTTTATATATTTTCTATAATATTATTTCACCATATAAATGTTTTGAGATAATATTAATTTTATCTATTTATTATATGTAAAATATGTACTTTTTTTGGCTACATTAATTAAAAATTTATATATTTAATAAATATTTAAAATTTACCATTCACTTACTTTAAATTCTCTTAATATTTAATTTACTTAAAATGTTTAATATATGTTTTTGTTATATGTTAATATTAATTGTAATATATTACTCACTAAATTTAATATATTTTGTAAGAGCATATTTCATTTTATATTTGCAAGGTAAAACGGTTCGACCAGTGATTGAACCGGTCGGACCGGTTGAACCGTGAACTAGTACCCTCACCGGTTCACCGGCCGATCCGATTTTTAAAACATTGGTGGCCACGTAGCATTACCCTTTTATATTTTATAATATTATTAACATTAATTAAAGTTTGCTAGCACTTATGTCCGCTCACTAATTTGCGAGCACATGTATATTTTGTGAGAAATTGGTAAGAATATAATTTCGAGCACACTCACGTGCTCGCAAAACGGAAGAAATTCGACTTAGTTGTCACGTTGCGAGCACCCTTTGCTCGCAAACTTTCGAGCACTATAGGTGTGCTCGCAAAATCCCTCATTTTATTCCACCCGGCAAGAGGGGTGCAAATGCTCGCTATTCTGCTCGCAAATTTGCGAGCACCGATGTGTGCTTGCAAAATAGTGGTCACAAACAGGCGCTTTTTTTGTAGTGTCATAAAACCTATATTTTTTGCATCAACGGCCTGCTGCAAGAAAACAAAAGAAGAGATTAAAAGAGGAAAAGAGCAATATGTAAGTGCAACTAACATCGTCTCTTAACATTCTTTTTTTCTAACAAATCTGCACCACAATTGGAAACCATAACATGTTGTTTGACTAAATAGTATCTTTCAGGTGGAAGCGCTACTACTTCAGTTAGTGGCAGTTTGGAACAATAGAATTAACGTCGGTCTTCATTTGACGATTGTGTTGGAAAAATAGAATTAACATCGGTCTTGGAGTTTGCAGTGACAAAGGATTTGAAATTTGTAGAACAATATGAGAATAGTATTTAGTGTACAGGTGGTGGTGGTGGTGGCGGCGGCTAGAATTAACGTTTGTAGTACTCCATGTATACATTTTCATGTTTTATACTCCCTCCATTCTACAAACGATGTCACACTTTCCTTTTTAGTTTGTCCCACAAAAGATGTCACATTTCTATTTTTGGTAAAAGTTCTCTCTCATATTAATATAAAAATTATATTTTCTCTCTCCATTTAACACACAAAACAAAACCTCCTAAAATCCTGTGTCATCCCACAAGTGTGACATCTTTTGTGGGACGGAGAGAGTAGTATGAAAGTCCAAAATAGTTCTATATTTTTTGTAAATAGTTTGGCCCATTAGAAGAATTACGATCCCTTTCCTTCAATTTCTCACGGTTGATACGTTTTTCCATTACTTTTACTTAATTTCATATAGTAACTGGTAAGTATATTAGGGCGTGAATAGTATTACTAATAATTTGCGAATTATTACTCTCGAGTGAATTGCCATTTGTTATACTCCCTCCGTCCCAAGATAAGTGACCTACTTTTTTTGGGCACGGGATTTAAGGAATGGTATTTAAATAAGTTAAAATAGAGAGAGTAAAGTATGAGAGAGTGAAAGTAGAGGAGAGAAGAGAGAATAAAGTAGGTGGAGAATAAAGTAAGAGAGATGACTTTTTGCTAAAAATGGAAATAGGTCACTTATAGTGGGACACCCCAAAAAGAAATACAAGTCACTTATCTTGGGACGGAGGGAGTAGTTTTTTGCCTATAATCTATTTTTAGTATTGATTACTAATATTTTAAATGTTTCATGTAAATATCTAGAAAATATATTTTTATGTTATTTTTACATGAAAGTCTTGCCTAACATTATGGCATTTACCATATCCGAGTACCAATTTAAATAATTACGGAAATGATGGGATTGATTTTATTGACTTGGAGGGTGCACAAATCCATGGGACAAATTGTGGTAGGAGTATGTCGTAGGAAATGAGGAATAATTGTCTTTGAAATACTGGTCTATATGCGCAAGTTACAAAAAAAGGAGACTTATGGAAATGGATGCAAATAAATTGGCCACACAATCTTATACATTAAATGCACAAAATGATAGCCATGTGAGGTTGATGAAAGTTTTTTAGCAGTAAATTACCATTACAATATTAAACTGCCTTATTGAATTTTAATATCAGATTTGTAATTATTAAATGAAAATAATATACAATAGCATTCATGTAAATATAAAATGTTATTATCTTTGCTCACCTTAATTTTTTTTTAATATATGTGTAATTATTAGTTGCATTAGCACATCAATACACTTTGTATAATAAAATTTAAATTCTAATAATGTATTGATATGTAAATGTTAACTATTCATAAAACAAACATAAGTATATTAATTTTGACTAGCATTATTAATACCAATATGTATGTATTTTTTTGCCAAATTCACCGATTAATATATTGGTGAACATTTTCCTTTGATAATTGTTTGATTTTATATTTTTTATACTCTTTTCGTCCCATAGAAATAGGTTAATAATTTTTTTATTATATATATCTATGATTTTAGATTTCATACTATCATATTTTTTTATTATTTCATAAAATTATTTCATAGTATAAAATAAATGTGAAGAAAATAAAATTGGTCGTGCATCGCACAAGTGTGACACTAGTTGAATTATAATTCCAAGGTTTCCAATTCCATATTTTATTTCCACGGTTCTAGCTAAAGAATTCAAATTCCAATATTTCAATTCCATGGGTCAAAACTAAAAAATGCGCCTATTCTGGTCAAATCTGATAACCGAGTCAAAATGATTTCCTCCCAATTCACTCCGCCTCTCTCCTCCCTTTGCGCTGCCGAAACCCTGTTCTCTGCAGATTCACCATCCCCTCCCATCTCTATTCCAAACGATTCATCAGGTATTTATTCCCATAAAAAATTCAGATTTATCACCATCTTTTTAAGTTATGTTGTGTTGCATGCATGGGCTGTGCGCATCTAGACCATGAGAAGCATGCATGCAACATATCATCTACATGAGTGTATGCGATGGCACTTATGTGGATTATGCATTTTAATAAGCTGTGGAGATTAATAAAGAGCACATGTTTCATCCGAATGTGCATGAGTGAGGTGGCGGATGAGCTGGCAGAGAAGGCGTGTGATGCATGGGCAAACAGAGTATAAAAGGGGACCACGCCACCTTCATTTTGTGTGTGTTGTGTGATTGTTCATGTGTTTTAGATCGTGGATCTGAAGCATTGTATCGCGTTTATTACTTTCTCGTTGTTGCTTTGTTATCATTCCTGTTTTCGTAATACAATTCCTCTTTGATCGCGTCATTGCTTGATTTCGCTGCATAATCTGAGTAGTTGTTGTTGTGGGTGGTGAGTTCGGTTCATAATTGGAAAATCACGAGCTAAGTTCGTATCATGGTGTGTATTTTTGTGTTCCTACTTTTAAATTTGCGAATTTGCACAGTTCACCATTTTTTTAAAATCTGCAATTTTTTTTCAGATCTTAATTCTTAGCTATGGTTATTTGTGTTGAATTGAGCTTTATCTTAGCCGATGTTTTTGGCTTTTGGACTTTATCTTATCTGACGTTTTTGGCTTTTGGGTTTCTATGTAGGGTTTCTCGTTGAACTATTGATGGTTTACTTTTTCTTGCAATTATTTTCCTAGTTTCTTGGCAATGTTTGTTTACGAACCTATGAAATTGTGGGAGCTAGGATTTAAGACCCGAGAGATGTGTTTGAGTTGAATATGACTTGGATATGGAATGCATAAGCTGAAAATCTCAAAGATGTTAGATTGATTGAAGTTACTCAAAAGCTAGTCATTTAATTATTGAGTAGGTGATAGTTACAGTTTCAAAATGAGCTGAAATTCTTGCTCTAATCTCAAGATCAACTTGGAAGAACTTCCTTACTTTCATATTTTGCTAGAAACACAAATGTAAGGAATTTATAAGCTTTCACTCTTTATGTTGAGTTATTTAGCAAAACTAGAGATCATGGTAGCAGGTTTAACTTATTAATACAATTCTAATAAAAACGATTTGTATCTGTTCAACTATATCTGTTCAATTTTTTAACTGGTGAAGTATTCCACATAACACCTATTTTTATGTACAATACTGATGTAGACCTTATTTATACTGTTATTATTTATGCAGTTGTGTTTTGTAGTCGTGTGAGTCTCTTTTGGTTATTGACTTCTTCATTTGATTTAATTGATATTTGAGCCAATTAAGATTAATTGGTGGTCACTTTTTGTTGGTTTCTAGAATTACAAGATATAAAACTAGCCGGGCGTAATACAATCCAAGAAGAGATACAAATGGAAAAACTGAAACACGATTACAAGAAAAATTCAAAACAAGTAAACCGTGAAAGTGTTTAGCCGAGTCGAGGAGTCCTCTTTCCGCAAGACGAGATACGCCCCGGTAGTGCTCTTCGGATTGGCGTTTCGTCCCCAAAGATAAAACGGCTACGTCTCGATGAAGCAAGCACCGCTATTAGCAAGAGCTTCGGCGAACTGGATGGAGGAGAGGGCAGAGCTTTCGACAGAAAAAACAATGCAGAAGAGAGGAAAGAGTGTATGATGCAGAGTGCTATCTAGTTTCTGTGTGTAGAATGCTAGAATGACTAGCCTATTTATAGGCTCAGTCCACTGCAGGGGTCAACACAGCCTTGATGGCTGTCATCAATGCTAGACCGTAACGGTCGTCGGTTACGAGGCGTTACAGAGCTGAGAGGCTGAATCTAGAAGCTTCTAGATTCGATCATGACGTGGACTGTCACGTGTCAGCCACGTTGGCTTACCGCGTCATACTGACGAGATGTCATCCCGCTTGGCTCGCTAACATGGAAACGGTGGTGGTTTGAAAAGAACTAGACCCACTAGCCTTGGGTCGAGCCCACGACCAGGCCCAAAGACCAATTGCCAAGATCCAAGGACAAGGACAAGGACAAGGACAAGGACACGGGCACGGGCATGGGCACGAGCACGAGCACGAACACGGGCACGGGCGGGCTCGAGGCTCGCGGCGGGGCGAGCGGCGCACGCGTATGGGCTCTTACAGCCCATCTTAGTCCACTATAATTATTACATGTAATAATCCTTCTTATTAAATACTAGTTTAATAAGGTTGTAACTTTCAATGTGGGATAATTAACTCTCTTAACTATTCCCTAAACTTCTCTCATAGCTTATTAAGTTTGCAATTTTGCACAACTTTAATCCATTATTTCTCACTCACCGGGAATCGGATTTAAGAAAATTAATATAACACGGTCATCTACTCCGAACGTAGATTGACACTATATCATTTAATTTCACAAAATTAAATGTCTCGTTGAAATTATAATTGGTCAAAGTCCATTGACCGGCATAGATTCCAACAATCCCCCACATGAGTGGAAATAGCCAAATGCATATGCATGTAGACACAAGCTCAACCCTCGAGAGGTATATAAGCATAAGGATAGGTAGCTTTTAGCTTTGAACCTTCCATAGTCAACGCCATCGGATACAAAGGCGGCCTAGTAGCGCGATGCTTTGAACTAGTCCCCCACGGCGTGCACCGAGATAATGGTGTTAACACTTAATCACCTCAACCTCATCCGTTCTCACGTTTTTTGTCCTTTGCGGCCTTGGACACCACTTTGGATTCATAAGTGTGTAATTTGAAGCGGCCACACTTCACACTTACATAGGTGATTCCTACTCCGAGTATCTTGCCCTACTCGGTCTCTTTGAGAACTCAATCTCCTTGAGATCCTTAGGAGTCATTAAAAGTCATAGACTTAGCCTCACCACAAGACAAGCTTTCAACACTCTATTGCTCTCTAGGGAATAGATGTAGATAAGTGTTTCACACGAACTCTGATAGCTTAGTTTTCCCATTGAACCAAGTTCTTGAGATCTCCAGTCATCATGGTTGGGTTACCACTATGACAATTCTTTAGTTTGTGGATTTCAAACTCATTCCCTCTAGCAACTTATTCATTTGATCACGGTTTAACCCTTTGGTCAGTGGATCCGCTAGATTATTTATTGACTTCACATAGTCAATTGTAATCACGCCTGTTGTGATCAAATGTCTCACGGTATTATGTCGTCGACAAATATGTTGAGACTTACCGTTATAAAAGCCATTGTTCGCCCTCCCGATAAAGGATTGGCTATCACAGTGAATCAACACTGGTGGCACTGGCTTAGACCAACCTGGAATATCCTCAAGGAAGTTCTTAAGCCACTCGGATTCTTCCCCAACTTTATCTAAAGCTATGAATTCTGATTCCATGGTTGAACGGGAAATACAAGTCTGTTTCATGGATTTCCACGAGACAGCACCACCCCCCAATAGTAAAGACGTATCCACTTGTTGAAAGTGAGTCTTTATTGTCGGATATCCAATTTGTATCATAGTACCCTTCAAATACCGGGGGGTATCTCAAAAAGTGTAGCCCATGATTTTGAGTATGCTTTAGATGTCTCAAAACCCTTACAAGAGCTCTCCAATGCTCTTTGCTTAGATTACTCGTGTAACGACTCAACTTGTTCACGGGACAAGCAATGTCCGGTTGAGTGCAATTAGTCAAGTACATAATGCACCCAATGACCCGTGCATATTTTTCTTGTGCAACGGGTTCGCCCTTGTTTCCGGCGCCATCGTAGGCATTGAATTTCTTCAATATCTTCTCAACATAATGAGATTGGGTTAAGATGATTCCATCTGATGTTCTTAGAATTTTCATTCCAAGAATTACATCGGCTAGACCAATGTCTTTCATGTCAAAGTTTCTCTTTAACATGGCCTTTGTCTCGTTAATCACTTGAGTGTTACTACCCATGATTAACATGTCATCAACGTAAAGACACACTATAACGTACCCGTTATCAGTGCGTTTAATATAGACACATTTGTCACACTCGTTGATTTTAAACTCATTTGATAACATTACATTATCAAATTTCAAGTGCCATTGTAACGGCGCTTGTTTCAATCCATAGAGGGACTTAACCAGTTTGCATACATTTTTCTCTTGTCCAGGTACTACAAACCCTTCGGGTTTTTCCATATAGGTTTCGTCCACTAGTTCACCATTTAGAAACGCAGTCTTAACATCCATTTGATGAATCTCAAGATTGTGCAATGCAGCAATCGCGAGAAGCACTCGGATAGATGTAATCCTCATTACAGGTGAATAGGTGTCGAAGAAGTCATATCCTTCCTTTTGTTTAAAACCCTTTACGACCAGTCGGGCTTTATACTTATCCACTGTTCCATCGGCCTTAAATTTTTCTTTTAAGCACCCATTTGCACTCTAAAGGTTTCGCACCTTCGGGCAAATCAACAAACACCCAAGTGTGATTTAGCAAAATTGAGTCAATTTTGCTTTGAACAGCTTCTCTCCAATGTAACTCGTCTGGGCCATCGAAGGCTACTTTTATTGACGTTGGCACTTCATCCAACATAAAAGCAATGTAGTCAGGACCAAATGTTTTTGGTGTTCTGACCCTACTACCACGTCTTAGTACTGCATCACTTGGATCAGGCCTCACTCCCTTGCGCGATTTAGGCTCTTCATCCGCATATTTAGAACTAGTGGCTTCATCCACTGTTTAAGAACTAGTGGCCTCATCTTCAATTCTTGTGGCAGAATTGATTGGGACTTCTTCTTTGTCCTTGCAAGGAAATGTATTTTCGAGAAATACGACATTCCTTGACTCAATTGTTGTTCCTACTGTAATAGTCGATATTTCAGATTTGTGAACAACAAATCTATATGCACTACTGTTAAGTGCATATCCAATGAAGATACAATCAACCGTTTTAGGTCCAATTGTGACTTCCTTGGGCGGGGGAACCATCACCTTCGCCAAACACCCCCACACTTTGAGGTATTTGTAGGATGGTTTCCTTCCTTTCCACAACTCATAAGGAGTGATGCCTTTTCCTTTTAATGGGATTTTGTTTAGGATATAGTTGGATGTCAAAATAGCCTCCCCCCACATGTTATGTGGTAATCCTGAACTTAGTAGCAACACATTCATCATCTCTTTTAGAGTTCGATTTTTGCGTTCTGCTACGCCATTAGATTGTGGTGAATATGGAGCTGTTGTTTGATGAATTATACCACTTGTGTTGCATAACTCTTCAAACGGGGCTACATACTCGCCTCCTCTATCACTTCGAATCGCTTTGATTTTACAACCAAGTTGATTCTCAACCTCGTTCTTATAATTTTTTAACGCTTCAATTGCTTCATCTTTACTTTTTAAAAGATAAATGTAGCAATATCTTGTGCAATCATCTATAAAAGTGATAAAGTACTTTTTACCACCTCTAGTTTGCACCATCCTTAAATCACATACATCCGTGTGAATTAGTTCAAGGGGTTTCGTTTTCCGTTCAACTGAGTGAAACGGTAACTTAGTCATTTTAGCCTCAAGACATATTTCACATTTGTCTTGACTATCCACTTCAATTGCCTTTAGTAAATCTAAGTTTACTAATCTTTTCACGGCTTTTGAATTTACATGTCCCAATCTACAATGCCACAAATTTGAAGACTCGGTCAAATAAGAGGAAGTAGATGCTTTATTATTATTGTTAGCCAAAGGCTTTGGAACAAGGCGCGTAGCCACACTAAGCTTGAAAAGTCCGTCGGTTACATAACCTTTTCCGAGGGACTTCCCAAATGATAAGTCGTATTCTAAGCCTTGGTTACTGATCAGTATGTGGCGAAATGCATGTATTATCTGCAAAACAGTTGCTTAAGTGTGCAGGATTAATGGATCCAAGTCAGTAGGAGACGATTCAGGTGACACAAGTGAAAAGAGCGCTAAGAAGGGTGCGATACTGACCAGGATGCATGCCAGAGAAAAGGCTCGAGATGGAGAAGAAGGATAACTGGGATGATCATTAACAAGGGCAGAAAGGTCAAATTCGTGAAGGAATTCTACCCTAAAAAGCAAGGGCAAGCCTCCCTATAAAAGAAGCCACTTGGAGAGAGACAAAAAGTTCGCAAGTTCGGTTCTCATACACACTTAGTAGAATTCTCTCTAGAAGATCAGTCCTTCAACATTATCCAATCTCTCGTTCCTCGCCACAGCTATGGTCACTTGACGTCCAAGAGTCTGCCGGAGATTCATCATTCTACCGTTCCAGCCAGTTTGCCGTAGTAGTATAGCAGTATCATCGCCCGGAGTGGCAAAACAATCGTTATTTTGTTTTCTAGTTTAATCTTTACCTGTTTTCGTCGTTGGATTTGTTGCAAACATTTATCGTTGTTGCCTTTTGAAGTACTTTGTGAAGATCCAAACGTTTAAGTTATGAAGTTTCTATTTCGTATGTCGCTTTGGTTCGAGTTTGCTTCATTCTGCCTAGGAAAGTTAGATCTAGTCGTTGCTTTTAATTTCTAAGTGTTTTCTTATCTGGAGTTGTTGATCTGAGGTTGTAGTTATGTTTCAGTCTAATTTTCGTGCATGAGTCTTTCGTTCTGCATTATAATCACCACCTTGCATGTTAGTCAGTAGAGGTAAACTGCAGTTTCGCCGTTCATTTTAAGTTTGAGCATTTTAATCAATGGATCTTGAGTTTGAAGTTATGAATCTGAGTTTAGTCATGGAGTTTGTGTTCATGTGATTTCTGTTAATACTTGGTGAAGAAGAAAACGTCAAAATCAACTTTAGTTTGGACCACTTTACTTTTGAGTTACTTTTGCTTATGTTCCCTACTTTTCAGTTGTACCTTCCAGACCTGTCAGAGAGCCAACCAGCCACCAGATATACCTTGTTGTCTAAATTTCCTCTTTTAGTAACTGTCTACTTTTCATATACCTCTAAGACACCTTGTCCCCTATTTTCACGAACACAACCACATGCCTGTTATTTTCACGCCTACTAGTCAGTAGAGTACCACCTTTATTTCTTGCCTAGGTAAAATCTCAACCCAAGCGTGGTAGCTAACCAAAAACACCCAGGAATGTCACCGCAGTTGTCCGAACGTGTCCATCCTTGTGGGATTCGACCCTTACCTCCATTATACTAATCAGTAGAAGTGGGTTGAGGAATATTTGTTTGATACTATGTTCCGGTTATCGTGCCAACGACTCAGCTAGGTCGGGAATCTCATCCTGATCAGTTGGATACACTTTCAAAATATACGTTGACCGAGAGAAAAACCTGCGCTTTCACCAAACTTGTACAAAACAAACCTATCAGACTCGAATACAAGTTTAAACCCCTTATTAACTAGTATTGATCCTGACACTAGGTTCTTGCGGATGTCCGGGACATGCAGCACATCCTTCAAAGTGATCGTGACGCCAGACGTCATCATGAGTATCACATTGCCAATGCCGAGGACCTCGGACGATGCTTGATTCCCCATGTTGATCTTCCTCCCTTCAACAGCAGTGTATGAGGCAAACTTGCTCCTATCTGAGCAGACATGAGCAGTAGCGCCGGTGTCGATGTACCAGCCTCCCTTGTTGTCAACAATGTTGACTTCTTCAGTGACCACGACAACGAGGTCATTTTCATTCCAGTCCTTGAACTCTTTCTCAACGACGTGGGCTATCGGCTTCTTCTTCTTGCTGCGGCTGTCTTTGGCAAAGTGGCCAATTTTGCCACACTTGTAGCATTCGCCTTCAAACTTCTTTGTAGGCTGTTTTCCCTTCCCCTTGTCCTTCTGATTTGGGCGAGGGCGTTTGTTGGAGAACTGCCCCACTCCAACAAGTTGTCTTTGGCATCATTTGGGCTAAAGCCCTTAGCCTTTTGATCGATCTTGCGCACATCTGCTTCAATGCGCAGCTTCACGATCAAGTCTTCAAGACTCATTTTCTTTCGCTTGTACTTGAGATAGTGCTTGAAGTCCTTCCAGCTAGGAGGAAGCTTTTCAATGAGTATGCACCGCACAAAGTTGTCTGGCAAAATCATCCCTTCAGCCACGAGTCCGTGGATGATCATTTGGAACTCTTGAACTTGTTCAATGACTGGTCTAGAGTCAACCATTTTGTAGTCCGTAAATTTGGATACTACAATGTGTTCAGTACCTGCAGCATTATTGATACTGTACTTTTTCTCTAGGCTTTCCCACATCTCTTTGGATGTAGTTACAACGGAGTATACATTGTACAAACTATCATCTAAAGCACTTAGAATGAAATTTTTACAAAGATAATCTCCTTTGCGCCATGCTTTATAGTCTACCAAGATATCGAGCCTCGTCTCTTGATCACTTGGCGCGGGCGGCTCGTTCTTCGTGAGGAAGTTGGCGACGCCCAATGTTGTCAAATAGAACAACATCTTTTGGTACCACCTCTTGAAGTCAGATCCTCCAAATTTAGGTGGCTTCTCGGCGGGTGGCATCATTCTAGGTACCGCACTTGGTCCTTGGAAGGAACCATTCACGTTGCCCCCGAAGGAGCCAACAACATGGTTGGGCATAGGGCCCCCACCATTCATGTTGGGCATAGAGCCCGTCATGGTCGCACTGGTCCCGAAGGAGCCAATACCCATGTTGAACCTGAAGGTTCCAACACTCGCATGAGACCCGAAGGCCCCAGCAGTCGCGTGAGACTCGAAGGCCCCAGCAGTCGCGTGAGACTCGAAGGTCCCAGCATTCATGTGAGACCCGAAGGCCCCAACACTCGATCCATTAAAGGATCCGAACGAACCACTAAAAGTGGAACCAACCGACCCACTCGAGGTGGATCCACCAGTGAGCTCATGGGTGTTAGAATACACCCAAGGGGTTGTTGATGAAGATGGATAGAGCCCGGGAGTTGCCACCATCGTGGTGGAAGCCATAGTGGAGGAAATGATGGCGGCGGTGGTGGCCGGAGTGGTGGCAGCAGCAGTGTTGGATTCAGTCGACATCTCCAAGGAAAGGTGTTAAGTTTCGAAAGTTTAGTTTCAGTTATGTCCAAATTCCTTCAAAGGCAAGTTATATCTCGTCTTGCGATTGTTGGTTTCTAGAATTACAAGATATAAAACTAGTCGGACGTAATACAACCCAAGAAGAAATACAAATGGAAAAAACTGAAACACGATTACAAGAAAATTTCGAAACAAGTAAACCGTGAAAGTGTTTAGCCGAGTCGAGGAGTCCTCTTTCCGCAAGACGAGATACTCACCGGTAGTGCTCTTCGGATTGACGTTTCATCCCAAAGATAAAACGGCTACGTCTCTGATGAAGCAGCACCGCTATCAGCAGAGCTTCGGCGAACTGGATGGAGGAGAGGGCAGAGCTTTCGACAGAAAAAACAATGCAGAAGAGAGGAAAGAGTGTATGATGCAGAGTGCTATCTAGTTTCTGGTGTGTAGAATGCTAGAATGACTAGCCTATTTATAGGCTCAGTCCACTGCAGGGCTCAACACAGCCTTGATGGCTGTCATCAATGCTAGACCGTAACGGTCGTCGGTTACGAGGCGTTACAGAGCTGAGAGGCTGAATCTAGAAGCTTCTAGATTCGATCATGACGTGGACTGTCACGTGTCAACCACGTTGGCTTACCGCGTCATACTGCCGAGGTGTCATCCCGCTTGGCTCGCTAACGTGGAAACGGTGGTGGTCTGAAAAGAACTAGACCCACTAGCCTTGGGTCGAGCCCACGACCAGGCCGTCCAAAGAACAGCCCAAAGACCAATTGCCAAGATCCAAGTCCAAGGACACAGGCACGGGCACGGGCACGGGCACGAGCACGAGCACGAGCACGGGCACGGGCGGGCTCAGGGCTCGGGCTCGAGGCTCGCAAAGCACGCGGCAGGGGCGGGCGGTGCGCGCGTGTGGGCTCTTACAGCCCATCTTAGTCCACTATAATTATTACATGTAATAATCCTTCTTATTAAATACTAGTTTAATAAGGTTGTAACTTCCAATGTGGGATAATTAACTCTCTTAATTATTTCCTAAGCTTCTCTCATAGCTCATTAAGTTTGCAATTTTGCACAACTTTAATCCATTATTTCTCACTCACCGGGAATCGGATTTGAGAAAATAAATATACCACGGTCATCTACTCCGAACGTAGATCGACGCTATATCATTTAATTTCACAAAAATTAAATGTCTCGTTGAAATTATAATTGGTCAAAGTCCATTGACCGACATAGATTCCAACACTTTTAAAATAGATTGATGACTTATTAGTAGATTTTGCAAGTTCATACCCCAATTCCTTCATCTGCTTGCTAGGTCTATCACTGCAGAGTTTCATGACTGTTGTAGTTGTATAATAAGTGTCAATAATGTTCAAAATCCTATGTTCTAATCACTCTTTATGTGCTTGTAATGAAGCTTCATAAGTTTTTATTGAAAGTTGTATGAAATTAAATACGTAAGAGAATTTGTTTTTGTGGTCCAATGTCTTGTGGTGCTTATTAAACTAAATATTGGATTGAATTTTGATTAATGAGTAGTGTAATGGTATAATCTAATCTGTTGTTGTTGATGGTATTTTGTTTGTTTCCACATTGATGCCTGGATTCCAAGTATTTGCTTGTTTTGTTCCTTCCATATGATTTGAATTTGTCATTTTAGCTCTCATTCTTTGCCTTGTGGTATGCATTTCAAATGTTGAATGTAACTGAACTTTTTCCTTTATTCCCTCCTTCAGAAGGACTCTTCACATGACATGTTGTCTGCCTTTCTAATAGCAGCAAGAGCACTCCCAATGGTTAGGCGTTAGGGTCGGCGAAAAATCGCCGATTATCGCCAGATTATCGCCGGGCGTTGGGGTGAATTCGGCGATAATTCGGCGATAATTCTACCGAATTAACGCCAACTCCCGAAAAATCGCCGGATTATCGCCGAATTATCGCCGACCACTGTGGGCGATAATTCGGCGATAAAAATAGTTTTTGTTTTTTTTTTATTTTCCCCCTATAAATACACACCTTCTCTTCATTCTCTCCCCATTCCTGTACTATTTTTTTTTTACTTGAATTTTTTTACTTTGAATTTTTTTTTCCATTCCTGTACTATTTTTTTTTTTAATTTTCATCGTTGTAATGTTTACTCGTGTTTAATACAACGAACTTTATTACTATTATTTGTTTTGTCTTATAAATTAAATTAGCTAGCTTTATTATATACAAAATTAAAACAATTAAATTAGTAATGATGTAAAAATGAAATGTTGAGTTAGGGAGAAATAAGGGAGAAACCATTGGAGCAGTTGGCTAAAAGTTGGCTAAAAACTGGGGATAAATTATGGTGCTGATGTGGCGCTGATGTGGCAGGAGTTAAGGAGAAATAAGGGAGTTTTTAGGGAGAGCATTGGGAGTGCCCTAATGGGTCAAGAAATAGTTTTTGATAGCAGTAATGGGTTAAGAAATACTCCCTCCGTCCACGAATAACAAGAGTCTCGTTTTTCCATTTTGGTCCGTCAACGAATAGGAGTCCCGGTTCATAATTACCATAAATAGTAAAGAGACCCCACATTCACATTCCACTCACATATCATTTAAAACTAATATATACAAG
>NC_062966.1:11042039-11098637 GCF_023119035.1 Salvia hispanica
AAATTCGAAAAATTCGAATTTAAATTAAAAAAAAAAATTTCAAACGGTCAAATGACCGTAACAAACGGTCGAATTTTTAAACTTTTTTTTTCTTTTATTATTCTATAAATATACTCCATACTTCATTCACCATTTTACACACAAACACTACTCTCATTCCTCTTCCATTTTACACACAAACACTACTCTCATTTCAAATTGTTGAAAAAATGTCCTGGCGATGGAAACTCTGGGTTGGCGGCGGCTCCGGCAGGCGGTACATCTGCTCCGGCGGGTTCGACTTGAACTCGCTCGACGATCGAGCGAGCATGTACAACTGTTTGGGTACCTCCCGGTTCGTCGCCGGACACCCAAGGCTCGACCACCCCGCCGGTGTACCAAACATCACATTTTGATGTGGATGCATACTATCGTCCCCCCTGAAGAGGTACCGGCAAGGCCGTCTCGGATTATCCTGCAAATTCCGTAGAATTTTTTGGTGCCTCGAACGCAGCTCGCCCGACCGGGCCAATAGGGATGGAGGCTCCCGCTCCGGCCCGGGCTCCTCAGCAGATCAGCTGTGCTCCTACGGCCAATGCCGGTGAGGAGCTAAGAGGAGGCAATGGGAGGCAGAGGCTGTGGGAGACGGCACCCGTCATCCATAGCAGCCCAAGACGCAGATGTTGGGCTCTGTACGACGCTTGGATCAACGTGGCCTCGTACGATCCTCGTCGTCGGGAATCAACAAACCCACAAGTGTTTTTGGCTAAAAGTCACCGAAGTTTACAACGCACGAAGGCCGAAGAAGACCATTGCCCGCAACGTGAAGATGCTCCGCAGTCATTGGGACCGATGCGACAGAGATGTCAAAAAATTTTGCGCGATATACAGGGGAGAAGAGGTGAATTATCAGAGCGGAGCCAGTGGAGCCGACATTCTGAGAGCGGCGTTGCGGGTCTTCAAAGACGACGTCGGCAAAGATTTCAAGCTTGTCGATGTTTGGTCGCAAGTCCACCACCTTGAAAGGTGGGCTGGCGGTGTCGAGTCGGGCTCAAAACGCACGAAGCGCACGGCGCGTGGCCACTACTCGTCTAGTGATGGCGGTGAAGGCAACACCTCACGTGAGGGCACGCCAACCGATGATGCAGGGGGTCTTCTTCCGGTACACGACGTCGGCCGCAAGGGAACAAGGCGGTGAAGGCGGCTAGAGCGAGGGGGAGAGGGAGGGGCCGCGGCGAATCAAGCCAGCGGGCGAGGGCTCGGGCTCCGGCACGGGCATGGGCTCGCACACCCTAATGTCCATGTACCTGGTCGCCACGATGGTGGACCTTTCAAAATGACTCCTAGCCAAGTTTCAGCCCATATGGCCGGAATTGAGTATATGAGAGCTCAACTTGGTATAGGTGCACCTCCGACTTCGGGGGATGATGATTCACCGGCGGAGTAGTTTTTATAGTTTAATTTAGAGTATTTTAATTATGTATTTTTTTTTTTATTTTTTAGGATTTTAAATTATGTATTTTTTATTTTATTTTTTAGGCTTTTAAATTGTAATTTATTTTATTTTAATGAAGTGTGTTTTTATTAATTGAATTTGTTGGAATTAAAAATAAAAAATGAAATTGAATGAATAGTTAAGAGATGGTTAAGAGATGATTAAGAGATGGAGGGACGCAGGTGTTGTCTCTTAGTTAAGAGATGAACTGAAAAGTACAGTGGGCCCCATGAATAGTGAAGAGATGAGACAGTTAAGAGACGGATAAAAGACGACGTTGCAGATGCTCTAAATCTTGATAAAAATGAGTCAGTTAGTTTCACCTCTTGAACCTCATATACTAACAAAATGTCTGGCTATTAGAACGATGTAAAGTTCTCACTAAATGTGATGATCAATAAATAGAGGTAAGGTCATATGTACTTTTTGTAGAAGCTGAGAACCATTTTATGGACATTTTGTTAAACTTCTAGATATTCTTGTTGGGAAGAATCATGAAAATTTTCCACAAGCACTATAGAGACGACACACCCATAATTAAAAGCCTAAATAGTTTATTACCATCATTATGGGAATTGAAGTATGCAGACAATGTGGTGGAATCGATAGAGACTAGTGAATATAGGTGATGTACACCATGGTGACCAAGACAATGTCATCGTTTTAGCGTGCATTTCATATGCATCATGCTGATTTATGGAAGTATGTATGATATTATGAGGGGCTGTCAAATTAGGAGGGAGTTTTTGTCTCGACGTTGGTTTGTTGTTTTAGCAGAGTATTCTTTTGATAAGGATGTTTCCGGTCTGGATTAATGATAAAAATATTTCGTATGTACAGTTTAATTAGTCCTAACTGTGATTATTGGTATTTTGGATTAGTGGTGAAACATTTTGCATGTACGATTCCGATGGCTTGACTCCAAGTAGTTCCTTCGCTGATTCTAAATAATACTCTCTCCGTCCCAAGTTACTTGAGTTGTATTCCGTTTTGGGTTGTCCCTAGCGCAGAGAATTCGGTCAGTACAGTTAGAACCGAACCGACAACCCGATTAACTGACATCCAAAGTAACCGAGATTGAAGAGCTGGAACCGAAACCGAAATTGAAATTTAAAAAAATATTATGCAGTTTATAGGCATTGATCCTTGGACACTGCATAGGAAAAATGCACACCCTTGCCACCACTTGCACTACATTGCATTATTTGTTTACATACTTGTAGAAAGAATTATGTATGCACTTTGTATTAGAAATTAAAAAAATAAAAAACAACCTATTTATAATATCCTTAATCCAACAAAACCAAAAAATGTACTACTTGCTCAATCCAAAAATTGAAATATTTAAAAAAGTAAACAACTCCAAGTTCAAAGATTCCAAAACAATAAGGTCGATCAATCAAAGTATACAACCTACTTATAATATGCTTAATTCAAAAGTTGAAATATTCAAAAACAAAGTTTACAACATGTTCAATCCAAAAGTTGAAATATTAAAAAAGAAACAACTCTAAGTTCAAAGTTTTCAAAACAACAAGATCAATCCATCAAAGTTTACAACCTGCTCAATTCAACAATCATTTAAAGTTCAAATATTCAAAAGAAAACCTCCAAGTTTAATATTTCCAAATTCCAAAATAAATGCACGATAAATTTGATTTTGATCATGATCACTTGAATAAGTTCTTTTCAATTCTCCTAATTCTGCATTTGCATCGTCCAATGGCCATGTGACTTTGCCATCCTTATGGAGTGTCTCTACTGCTGTAAAAAATAGTGAATTATAGAAAATGAGAAAAGTTTTAAGTAGTATGTAAGTACTGTATATTTGTGTTACATTGCACATATATAAACACTACATTGCATTATTTGTTTATATATTTGTAGAAAGAACTATGCATGTACTTTGTATTAGAAATTAAAAAAATAAAAAACAACCATTTTATAATATCCTTAATCCAACAAAATAAAAAAGTTTCCAACCTGCTTAATCCAAAAATTAAAATATTTAAAAAAAATAAACAACTCCAAGTTCAAAGCTTCCAAAACAACAAGGTCAATCAATCAAAGTATACAATCTACTTATAATATGCTTAATCCAAAAGTTGAAATATTTGAAAACAAAGTTTATAACCCCTTCAATCCAAAAGTTGAAATATTCAAAAAAGTAAAGAACTCCAAGTTCATAGTTTCCAAAATTATAAGGTCAATCCATTAAAATTTACGACTTACTCAATTCAACAATCATTTAAAGTTCAAATATTCGAAAGAAAATCTCGTAAGTTTAATATTTCCAAATTCCAAAATAAATGCACGATAAATTTAAGTTGGATCATGATCACTTAAATAAGTTCTTTTCAACTCTCCTAATTTTGCATCATCATCATCATCATCATCATCATCATCATCATCATCATCATCATCATCATCATCATCATCATCATCATCATCATCATCATCATCATCATCATCATCATCATCATCATCATCATCATCATCATCATCTAGCCATGTCTCCACTGCTTTAAAAAAAACTCCATAAATTATAGAGATTGAGAAAAGTTTTAAGTAAACTCCGATTTCCCAAACACACACGCCTTAATGAACGGCCAGATTTCGCTTTCCTGGTCCGCTACATGCGTCCGCATTCTACATAAGGTACACCCGCAATATGTGATAGCCAATTATGTTCGGCCACGTGTGCCAACAACTACTAGTCTCACATTTACATTGTTTATCTGTCATGTTGCAATTCATTTTCTACAACCCTACATTTTGCGAAGACTTTGTGCGAAGCTTTACCAATCCTCTACGCGTCTTCGGGTACTGTTTCAGGTTTTTCACTGCTAAAGTGCTGCCTAACTACATGTTTACAATTATTTCTCTCTTACTGTGTTTTTCTATCACTGTCTTTGATCGAGTGTTTTGCTTGTTATAATCGGATATTTTTTATATGCTCTTGCAGTTAGTATAATAGAATGAGCCGCCCACAAGAACCACACAAGCCTTTCCTCCCCTTTGGAAATCCTTTTCGTAGGATGTCACCGAAGGGCTCATACCTATCCCCTAAACTTCTTGCTTTGTTGGATACATTTGAGGAGACATTGCAGGGTAGGATTAACAATCTTAGGCCAGTAGGTAGGGATGATGTCTTGCGCTTATCCTGGATGAGGATTGCGATGGACACACTGTGTGAAATTCATACTGACGTGAAAACTTTAATTACGGCTCTTGAACTCCCTGTTTGTGATTGGGATGACAAATGGATAGATGTGTATCTAGATGATAGTGTGAAGTTGCTTGATATCTGCATTGCTTTCAGCTCCGAGATATCTCAGCTGAAACAGGGCCACCTCTTTCTTCATTGTGTTTTGCGTAACTTTGGTGGTGCCCCCACAAAACAGTTTGAGCGGGCCCGATCTTCCCTAGAAGGATGGAAGCAACATGTTGCCAAAAAGAATCCTAGATTTGATAATTGCTTCTGTGCCATGGATGTACTGGCTGAGAAACTGGACCTACCAAAAATCAAGAACTCTGCCAAGGGGAATGTCTTGATGCGAGCAATGTATGGAGTCAAGGTGGTTAGTCTCTTGGTATGTAGCATATTTGCTGCTGCATTCTCTGGTTCCACAAAGAAGTTGATGGACATACAGGTTCTCGAATCTTTCTCATGGGCAGCAGCATTTTCCGAGCTCCAGGCTTTTGTAAATACTGAAATAAGAAGCCTACACTCGAGTGGGAGGACCACGATACTGAAGGAGCTAGAAGCTGTTGATACAGATGTGAAGAAGTTATATCCAATTGTGCAAGAAGAGGCGAACTTGGTTGAAGCTCAAGTTTTGGTAAGCTCGACATCAGATTTAGGAAAATCGGCAGAAAAACTCTCACAAGGACTTGATCTACTCGCAAAGGACGTAGACAGGTTCTTCCAGATAGTCCTAACTGGACGCGATACTTTACTCGGTAACCTTAGAATCGGTGGTAATGCATCTGACGGAGTGCGACGAGTTAACTTCAAAGGAGGTCCATTGGTCTGCTGAAGGTTAAATGTAAACCCGCTCCTTTGTACACAAGTATGTAGTTTAGGAGTACTGTGTTCTCTATTTGAATATATACAAAATATATGTGAGGTATGCTGTGTCTCTGGCTATGTAATACTAGAATTATGCGTGAATCTTTATGTAAAATCAGTATTAATGATATATAAATATGGCTTCATATCTGCAGCAGTTCGTGCTTGACATGTCTTCTCTGAATTTTTCTTGACCTTATTTATAATTAAGCTAATTATTTCGACCGTTGGGTGAAAATATTTGTTGAATTTTTTATCAAGTTTGATTTTTCAGTCTTATATTCTAGTTTTGTATATGGGGCAAGATGGGATTCTGGGGAATTTGAAGGCATTTTGGACTACAAATTGCTTTGATTCTGTTTCGGTCAATATTTTGGTGAATTAATACCTTTTTCTCGTTCATGGGAATTTCCTGGAAAAATTGGTGCCGCTCAAGTCTGATTTCAGTTTAAAAAATTATTTCTGACTATGTCAAAAGAATATGATATCTCACAAGATAGATTCAAGGATCATTTACTATTTTGTCAAAAATTATAATTAATCAAGAATTCACATTTTGAGTGAATCACCAGACACCAAATTTGGAATGCATGATATTTGATGAACAAAGTTAATAATGTTGATGTGAGCTGTTATTACATGAGAAATTAAACAGGAGAAAAAGAAAATGAAAAAGAAGAAGGCAAGGCGGAATCAGAACCAGGTGTATGGTTCCTGAGAAAAGTCAATTTTGTTCACGGGTAACCTTGAGTCATTCCAGTTCAAAAGTTCACACGCAAACCCCAGTTCAAAAGCATACAAGTTTTCATAAAGTTAGTATTCACCACCCTTGTAATAAAAAAGCAAACGCCAAAATTTAATGTCGGAGAGCTCACATTTTGCTTTGCTTTGCGACACCGACACTAAACTCATCCCACAAGTTTGATCATCTTTGAAGTTGAGCATCGTTTGGTGTGAGCAAATTTTATTTGTTTTTTATTGTTTGGTATGTCTGTGGAGTCGAGCTCTGGTTCAGGCGATCATGGTGGACATAACATCAAAGGCGTGGTGACCCATGGCGGGAGATACATGCAGTACAATGTGCACGAAAATCTGTTTGAGGTTTCGAGGAAATATGTTCCTTTTAAGCCTGTTGGCCGTGGAGCTTATGGCATCGTCTGGTAATATCCTTATATTTCTTTGTTTAATCTTGTTTGTTGAGTTAGATTGGAGCTTGATGACTATCTGACATATTTGGAGTTTGTAGAATTATAATGATGAGTTTAAATGGTTGAAGATATAAATTTCTTCTTCTTTTGTGTTCATTTTCCAAAGTAATGTTGTCTATTGTTTAAAGCTGGTAGGCTCTCCCGATGACGCCAGCCTCGGTTTCCTTAGAAGTGACAATGCCCGAAGATATGTCAGGCAGCTCCCGCAATATGTGAAGCAACAATTCCCATCCAGATTCCCCAACACTTCAGCTGGAGCTCTTGATTTACTAGAAAAAATGCTCGTTTTCGACCCTAGCAAGCGTATTACTGGTACACTCTCCATGTGCTACAACTCTTGCTTCTCTTGGTTTATACATGTATCATCTGTCCTAACTGTGAAAGCTCGATCGGTGATTGATATGCAGCTAATGAGGCTCTCTGCCATCCGTATTTGGCGCCTCTCCACGACATCAATGAGGAGCCAGCCTGCCCGCGCCCTTTCGTCTTTGAATTTGAGTTGCCGGCGTTCACTGAGGAAAACATCAAGGAGCTCATCTGGAGGGAGTCTGTGAAATTCAACCCTGACCCTGCTCACTGAGGAATGTAATCGTGCGATGTGTGGATTTCTAACATCTGCAGAAACATGTGTATTTCACAACGTAAGTAGTTATCAATGAGGAGATGAGTAATAATTGTAGTGGATACATACATATATATATTAAGTATTATCTTTGCAGTTCAATATATTGTTGTAGAAAGGAGCTGAAATTTAACATCTAGAGCATCCGCAATGGTGCTTAGGCCAGCCATAGGCCAGCCATTCTCTCCTCTGTCACGTCAGCAACACTAAAAAAACCAGCTTGCACGTCGGATTTAGGCCCGCCATAGGCCAGCCCATTATAAGCCGGCCGCAATAAAAATAATTCAGAAATATACTACATTTACGGAATTAAAATTGCGATATACGGAATTAAATTTACGACACATATACGGGAAAAATAATCCATTCCATTAAAAAAAAAGTACAAAGATTTTAAAAAAAAAAAAGTACATGATTTTTTTTTTTAAAAAGAGCTTCAACAAACGAGCCCCGCCACTCTCTACTCTCATCGCCGTCGTCCTAGTCGTCGCCGCCGCCGCCGCCGCCGCCACCCGTGCTATCTAAGCCCACGTCGGAACCCCCAGCCGTGACCTCGCGATCTCTAAATCGGCACGCATGCTCTCGAGGCGGGGCGACGGTAAATGAAGGAGGGGATGGAAACTTCTCAGCTCCGGGAGGTCGTGGGATCCGCCCGCGGCTGTCGTCGCGCGCTATAGTTCGAATCAGCTTGCTTCCATGGCCACCCGGCGTACGCGCCGCGTGAACTTCAGGAGTCCTTCGGCCAACAAGAAGCACTCCCGAGAAGGTGAACTCCTTATACTTCCCTCGAGAGGCTGACTCGCGGCTATCCTCGGGCGTCGTCCCTCGGTCACGCCCCGCCACGAGCTGACGGAGGCGTTAGCGTACAAAGTCGCAAAAGCGGCCCCGCTGCTGCGGCCTGGTGCGGCTCCCGCCCCTTAGGACCTCCTCGTTCTTTGAGAAGTCCTTTACCGTGCGGGCCGGTGGTTACTGCTTTATAGGCGGCCACGATCTTCGCCCACATATTGTGACCGGCGGATTGTTACCGCAGCCGGTGGATCGTCCGCACACCTCAAACCACCCCTTGGCCACGCGGCGTACTCATCCTCCGTCCACTTCCTCACGACGATGCTGGCACGTGAAGTGACCGATGACTCGCCAGACCGCCTTGCCCTTCCCCTTCCCCTCGTCTTCTTCCTCGGCGCAGGCGCATCAGGGGGCGGGGGTATCATCGTCCCAGGAATCTGATCCTCATATCATGCAATGACGAAGGTCATCGCGAGCTAACGTCTCCAGAGTCGGCATTGAGGCAAGCGTCAGCATCAGCGAGGCCGTGCGTGTCCTCCCAGGGTGACCCCTACTGGCCCCCATCCGGGATGCATGCCGTCATGGCATCCCCACGCACGTCATCCCCGTCATGTTCTTTGCGCTCAGGGCCGCCCTTTTCCGGCGTGGCCGCCCGCTTGACTCCCCCTGCCAGCCTTGGCATCCCCCATATCTGCACCATGTTTCTCTGGTTGTAATTTTTTGAGTAATAAACCTTAAATTATGTGCTCATTTGGTAAATGCTTTTAATTTAAGTGCATCTTTCATTATACAACAATCTTGTCTGATGCAGACAAGGAATGAGGGTGGTTTATTTGATATGAACATGTCTGTAACTCTACATTTTCTATACTGTCATAACGGTAACTCTTTGGCCTTGGCTGGCCAGCTTGATGGTCACGGTGAACGGGTCCCCTTGAGGCAGGCCGTCATCGTTGTTGTTGACTTGTTGATCTCCATTAGGGCTTTGGGATCGTAGTGGTAAAATTGTTGATTTAGTATGTTATCAAAACAACCGGCTGGGTCCCGCGCGCTGGGCCGTCCAGCACCTCTTCTCGGCTTGATTCTTAATTCGTCCCAGGCTTCGAGCATCGTCTTCCCGTTTCGTATCACCTCCGGTCGTGCCTCTTCGTCTTTGGTTATGCCCCAGATAAACACTGCTAATGCATCTTGCATCCGTCGAGGATGGTGCAAGTCCTTTGGCGGGTTCGGCACATGATGCATGTCGCCTAGAATTGCATTCGAACCTCTCTTAGCCTTGTGGTAATTGGCAATCGGAGCAAGAACAAATCCGGCCAAACCTTCCGTGGCTCGATTTTGCAATGGGAAAGTCAAGAACATGAATGAATCGGCTCAATTTTGCCTAGTTGATTAGCTTACATTGAGCTTTCCAGTAGCAAAATAAGATACAAACATAATTAAGTTAATAGTACAAATTACAAACCATACAAACACTCTTCAAATACAGCTTACTAGTTTTCCTTAATCCCATTTTTCAGATACTCTGCAAACGTCTTAACATAATCATAGTTAAGTTGTTTATTAGCGAAAATCGCATTGGCAGCTTCTCTAGTTCGAGCTCTTAATATCTCCCCTTCCTTAGATACCATAGCTTTTTTCAGGGCACGTGCAATGCCATCTCTAGTAAAGGATCCATCTCCACCTCTTTCAACCTCAACCGCCAATCCCTTCTCAACCAGCAACCTCGAATCCAACGGCTGTGCGATGATAAACGGCAGCAGCACAAGACAGTTTCCATAACTTATACTTTCCACAACAGATGCCCATCCTGAATGAAACAAAGAAGCCCCTATTGAAGGATGGGAAAGAATCTCCCTCTGTGGTGC
Source organism: Salvia hispanica (assembly GCF_023119035.1). Classification (NCBI taxonomy): domain Eukaryota; kingdom Viridiplantae; phylum Streptophyta; class Magnoliopsida; order Lamiales; family Lamiaceae; genus Salvia; species Salvia hispanica. Next base: position 11,052,067 of record NC_062966.1, read on the forward strand.
CCATCCTATCTGCACCACTCCCCGCCCTGCCACCCGTGCCTCAAACCCGGGCGGCAGTATCTCATCGTCTCCCCAATCGGGCCTCCTCACCGAGAACAGGAAGGGAAGCCCGGAAAGCTCAATCCCATATGCTATCTCATGGATTTCCTCTCTCGACAATTTGTACTCACTCCCGAACCCCACAAACACTACAGAAGACGCCTTCTGTTTATCGAGCCAATCACAGATTTTACTCCATGGCTCTTCTGTCATGATCATCCTCTTTTCCTCCGCCGGTGGAAGGCATCCCATCGGAAAAACCGGCTTTCCGGTGATCTTGGAGAGGAGATTCAGGTAATCACCTTCGAGCTCCATGCAAGTGCGAAGTGCCAAAGCATGGCTGCCTTGGATTAGTCTAGTGAACCGTGCTCCATCTTCTATTCCAGAAGCTCCTGTGCTGTATAAAAGATTATGCATAGCTACAGCTTCATGGTTATTCCTGCAAGCTACCTGTTTCCATCCCAAATCGGAGAATTAGAAAATGCGCAAACCAGCAAACAATATATAAGTGCAATCCTTACTTCATTAATATGAGGTATTTCGGGAAGTGTCCTAAGAACAAAAACTGCGAGGGCTTTTGTCCAAAGCAGACAATATCTTACTAATGTGAGTTCGGGTGTATATCACCGAACACTTGCACTTAGGGATGTTACTGCATCCTAAATTTAGAGACTTTAAGGTTGAAAATTTCTAGTCCATTAAAATTACTACTTGATTAGCCTACAACCACAGTAAGGTTGACCTGAAACCCGATGGATTGACTCGGTAAGTTGAACCTAGGTGTAACTATTGTCTGTTGTTCCATCTGTTATACATGTATTCGACACTTAAGTAACAATTTTATAATATAAATAAATAAAAAATTAATTTATCTTCACTTTAATATATCAAATATACATATATATTACTAGATTTTTATTAATATAATAATAAATAAATTAATTAAAAAATCAAAATTCACTATAAGAAAGATTATAGTTCTAAATCATGCTTTAAAATTTTTCAAAATATGTTAATATTTTATTTTATTTAAACAAATCTTAAATTAGTATCTTAATTATGTTTGAGTTTAAACATGGAGTATATCTCAAAGGGGTGTGATCAATTGTTAACTTTCTTAAGTTGTTAACTCTGCTAACTCGTCAACGCAGTGTATTAAAATTGTCAACACATAGTTTTGTTGACATTTCAATATACTGTGTTGGTATTTTAATGTTATCGTATTGACATTTTTAATACACTGCGTTGATGAGCTAGCAACTTAAAAAGTTAGCAATATTTATAAAAATAACTAAATTTCATCAATATGTATAGCATTGATCACATGCTAATTTTAATGGTAGCAATCTGATTAGCCTGTTGGACTATTCTGATTAGCTCGCATCCGATTAACTAGCAATGTCGGCCTGAAACAGTATACATTACCTGTGAGGGGAAATCCACCCAATCCGGAGGCGCCATCATGTGAGCTGGCGAAGGCCTCGCCTGCCTCCGAGCCTCGCCTGACAGAAACTCCGGCGACCAGAAGAACACTGCGGTGCTAGCAGTTGCTATGGGGAAAAGTATCAACTGGACACCCAGTTCTTGAGCGATATCAACCGCCCAGTGGTGAAAGAAGTCGACCACTATCCACTTTGGAGATCTCTCAGCAATCAGATTCTTCAAGGGTTGTTGGAGGAGGTCACATGCAATCTTCAGATCATCCATTCTCTCTGCCGGAATGTCGGTCGTGGCCGTGGCATTTTCCGGCAGAGGATTGGGGTGGAGAAGAGGGAGAGGGATGGGCACATATTTGATGAGATGTGATAGGTTTTGTGGGATTTTGGGGAGCCTGTCAATGTTTTGCGGAGTGGAGATGAAGGAGATGCGAATGTTGAATTTGGCTAAGGCAATGGAGAGATCCAAGAATGGAATCATGTGGCCAAATGCAAGCCATGGCAGCATCACAACATGGATCTCATTTTCTTCTTCTGGATTCATCATTCAATGTGTGTGTGTGAGAGAGAGTTTAGGCCTTGGGGACAGTGAGAATATATAAAATTATGCAACATGCAGTAAGTGGTGTTGTCAATGATCGTTTCTTGTGCGTGTGTGTTTACGTGATACTCCCGTTGTCCCAAAATAAGTGACTCATATTCCTTTTTGAGACGTCAAGTGACTCATTCATTTTTTGGCATTTTCTCTTTTATTTTTCTCTCTACTTTATCAACTCTCATATTTTATTCACTTTCCACTTTACTAACATAACGCTATTTTCTTAAATCTTATACCGAAAAGTTTTAGGTCATTTATCTTGAGACGGAGGGAGTATGAAGGTGGGGTGAGTGAGATTAAATTATTCGACCGTAAATCACGTGAGTTAGATGAGCTGTAGTTGTCATTACTCCGTTTTTTATATCAATAATTAGAGCAAAAGCAATCGTGTCCAATTTAATTAGAGAGAAAATAAGAATATGCTGTATAAGTGATTCGGTTATAAAATATTAGAGTAAAGGCCAAAATTAGTTCTGAACGTATGACCATTTTATGTTTTTAGTTCTAAACATTATCTTTTGGATTTTGTGGTCCTGAATATATGGAAATTTGATCATTTTGGTTCTCCGTCAATATTTCTGTTAAAAACTAACGGTCAACAGATCTAATCCCAATTTTGACCACATTAAATTTTTAATTCTGATTATTTATTCCCTAATTAATTCTCTAATTATTTTTACACTTCAATTTCATCTTCTTCTCTGTAAATCCTAAAAGAAAAAACTACCAAACAAAGAAATGCATCAAAAACACAAACCAAAAAAGAGAAAGAGAAAAAAGAAAAAAGAAAAAGGCAGCAAGCTGCAAACAAAACCCTCCCAAAAAGCAAACCTCAATTTCAATTCAATCCAACCATATTCCCCCAAATCAACAATCAATCCATGGCGGACTCCCCCGCCGCGGGAGCTCTCCAATTCCACGGCACTGCTGCTCCGCCTCATGAGCAAGCGCCGGACCTGGGTTTGCCTCTTCGTCTCCGTCTACTCGCTCCTCCCCTCCCAATGAGAAGATAGTGGGGGAGGGCGGTTTGCTGAAAGTCGAACACTCCATAACTAGGATTTAAGAGGAAGAGGAAGGAAGATGAAACATGAGAGGAAAGAAGAAGATGAAATTGAAGTGTAAAAATAATTAGGGAGTAAAAAATCAGAATTAAAAGTTTAATTTGGTCAAACTCGGGATTAAACCCGTTGACCGTTAGTTTTTAACGGAAATATTGACAGAGGACCAAAATGATCAAATTTCCATATGTTCAGGACCACAAAATCCAAAAGATAATGTTTAGGACCAAAAACGTAAAATGGTCATATGTTCAGGACCAATTTTGGCCTTTACTCAAAATACTATAACAGGTTTGAATCAATGTTTTAAAAATCGGACCGACAAGCGAACCGGCAAAGCTACTGGTTCACGGTTCAACTGATTGGACCAGTCCAATCACTGATCAAACCGTTTTACTATAGCATATATAATTAAATATATATTATAAATATACATCAAATTTATTATATAATAAAATGTAGTCTTGATGATAGGTTTGTGTTAAAATGACAACTCCTCTTAAAGTGACACCGTGACACCACTTATACAACAATATTATAAACGCTACACAGCAATATTACAAACACTACACAGCAATCTATAGATTGCTGTATAGTGTGTCGGATATTGCTGGACAAGAAAAATTGTTGTATAAGGTGTAGCATATTGCTGGCCATCTTTTTTTGGGTTTTTTTTTTTTTTTTTGGGGTTTTTTTGCCACGTGACAGCTTATTATCGTCCACGTGTACAAATGATTAACTAGGAATGGTGGTATGATGTTATTTCAAGGGGTGGTGGCACCCTAACATGCCCCCATGATGATATTCATATATATATATATATATTTATAGTATAATTTAGTGAATAATAAAATATTATCAAACTTAATTGAGGATAAGTATAATTAAAGATATTTTGTCTACTATTTATTGAGATTCGTAAGATTTAATCTCATCCACCCATTTTAAAATCTAAGAGTGAAGATTTGGTCTTGATTTTGAATTAGGGTGCTATAAGCATTAGAACATGACCCTAATTGTATAAATATATATCTAATATATTAAAATTTATATTTAATTAAAGTATTCAAATTTAGTGTGATAAATTACTATTAAAATTTATTAAATAACAATAAATATAATTAACATAGTTTATTTATTTTTAATTACTCAATTTATAAATATAATAACTAGAATGAATGAAAATTTAGTCATTGTTTATAAGAATAATTAAAGTTATTGTTATGTCACAAAAATAGAAGTGGTGGAGTGGTGATGGAGATGGATTTACATACATGAGGTCTATGGTTCAAATTCCATTGCTCGAGACCCTCATTCCACAAGCTATTTCAACCCACTTATCTTTATATTTCTTAAAATCCGCGTCAAATTCAGTTTGAATAATATTTCATGGACCGAGGGAGCAAGTGACTTAATTAGTCATTCACATAAGTTATATGCGTGTTTAAGAAATTTTGTTACTGTACTTATCAGTAACTGATCATAGTAAGTGAATTTATTTAAAGGTTGCGCTGTAGAGACTTGAATCTGAGACTTTTGGCCTAATGCATTAATATCCCCACCGCTTGTTTAACTCCACACACAACTTAATCCTCCCTCTTATTTCATTCTTTCTAATTTGTTATCTCCACTTTATTCATTCTCTTACTTAATTAAGTATTTCACTATTTAACACGATAAACATTTTTATCTTAACTTCGTGGCGAAAAGAAACGCATCAACTATAGCGGAATGGATGAAGTGGTATTTATTTAAGAAATTTTTTATTTTTGCTGAGGTGGGACCTATTTTCCATTGTTAACAACATTTCAATTAATTTTTTTTTAAAATTTTTCTAGAATTTTAGCAATTACTATTAAAACTTATGCCCCTCTAAAAGATTTTATTTTCAAAATGATTATAATTCTATATCGCTTTATATCACTTTCAACTTTTCAAAATACTACAAAGAATATCAACATAAATAATAGGATCAAAGGAGTGATTATGAGTAGTAAAAAGTCTAGCATTTATATTTACTCCATCTATCCTTGTGCAGTAGAAGTGTTTCATTTTCAACCCTCATTTTAAAAAAAATAATTGTAATAAATACTAAAGTAGAGCAAAATAAATAAAAGAGAGAATAGTATAAAGAATAGTCTTCTTTATATTATTGTTTTTATCACTTTAGTCTCTCTCTTTCACTTTACTATAGAGGAACTTGGAGTATATTTTATTAATTCGGAGAACAAAATTCTTCCTCTATTCCTCAATAGTCCAACTCTAAACTGATGTTTAAGAAATATACAAAAATGCGAGTTAGAAAAGTTAATATTATTTTTTATAAATTAATATTATAATAAAAATAAGTTAATAGAATGTGAAGTCCACTATTAAAAATAATAAAAAATGAAATGAGATAATTAATAAAGGCTCCTCAACAATTCTTGATTCTTCCCAAAATTTGATAGAGAGTTGAGAGAGAGGGGGAGAGAGAGATAAATTTGCCGCGTTCACTTCACATAACGACTTATCAATGGTTCCTTAATATCCGTTGTGGGCTTGTGGCGTCATTCATCCAAAATTATCTACTTATTTGCCGTGTTCTTCACAAATTCCTCGTCAAGCGTCGAATGTAGGACGAGAATCATATCATTTGATATATTAGTTAGTTTCGAGTGATTTTTTATCAATTTTTTTGCTTATGACTTTCGTATATCATATAAAAACACTTTTTCCCCTTAGTTTTGGAATTTCGGAGTTTAATTTAATTTTGAATTTTTTTTCCGAGTTCTAGTCTGCAGCAAAAAAAAGTTGCCCTTGTTTGTTGAACTTTTTCGTTTGCGTCATGTCAACTATTTTTAAGAAAATTATTGAAAATTTTGGAGTATTGTACATATTACTAAAAAATATTCCCTCAAATCTGTAATTTATTATTTTAATTTTTTTTTTAATTTTACTTATGTTCAAGTTCTAAGAACGGTATAAAAAAGTTAGTGGAAAAAATTAGTGAAATTTTTGTAGGTAATATATTATATGTTAATCTATATTTATACATATATAAAAGACGAGTTTTGGCCTCTATTTTAAATATTAATAAATTTTGGGCATGATTTTAAATATTTATGAGTTTTTGGTGGTATTTCTAACAATTTAAATATTTGTATAACTGCAACAATTTGTGCATGAACCATCTGATTTGTAAACATGGACCATGATTCAAATTAATTTATATACACGTTAGTAACCGATCCCGAAATTCTCGGGTACCCGTGGATACCCGATCCGAAATTTTCGGGTACCTGTCAAATCGGGTACCTGTCAAATCGGGTACCCGTGGATACCCGATCCGAAATTTTCGGGTACCCGATCCCGAAATTCTCAAAAATCAATACCCGATACCCGATCCGAATTTGATTTCGGATACCCGGATACCCGACTCGGGTATCCAGTCCCGAAAAATCGGGTATCCAGTCCCGATTGTGATTTTGATTTAAAAAAAAAATTAGTTACAAACTTTAGGAATTTATTTAATATTCTTATTTATCCCGATTGGCAAATTTAATACAAAGTTGAATCCTCACCCTCTTCCATATACATACTATTATTTTTACTGTTAGTTGGATATTAAATATATGTATAAGAAATTAAACTATACAAAATCAAGACACCTTTTTCTTTAGTGTTCAGAATCCAGACACCATTTTTCTTCTGATTTAGAATGAAGATCCAATTTTCTTGTGTTTTTAGAATCAATACACCATTTTTAGTGTGTTTTAGAATTAAGGCTTTGACCTGAGGATTTAATACCACTGTCAATAAGAGCCAAAGAGGCAGTGACGGGATCCTACTATTCCGGCGTCTTCCATGGCTTTGGCAGTCGCGGATGGCAGAAGAAACGGAGGGCGGCGACCGGGAGGAGAGCACGCGGCGCTGGGAGAGGAGACGACACGGCGGCGGGCGGCGGCGGCGGAGGGAGGCGTAGGCGAGAGAGAAGAGCAGGAGAGGGGAAGGAGAGGGAGGCATTATGAATTTTGGGACCTACGCTAATAATTTACTAAAATGTACTATAATTAAGAAAGATAATTACATTTAATTAGAATAAAACCATAATTTATTAATTTTAAAAAACAAATCGGATAATTCGGGTATACCCGATCGGGTATCGGGTAACCCGATAATCCAAATTTTCACTACCCGATCCCGATCCGAAACCCGAAAAATCGGGTTTCGGGTATCCAATTACCCGATTTTTTCGGGTTTGGATATCGGGTATCCAATATCCGATATCCATTTTGACAGGCCTACACGTTACTATAAATATTGATGGAAATTTATTTAGTTTGATGCACTAATTTAAAGGATTATAATAGATTACATAATAGGGACGTGATCTATTGTTAACTCATCCCTTAATTACTAACTATAACTAAATTAAAATTATAGGATTTTAGAGATTTAATGGTCTATAAATTGTCTCGTATAATTTCAGTTTTCATTTTATAATAGTAAAATGATAATAACAACTATCAATTTATGATTTAAGAACACAATATTAATATAGTGTATTAAATATATCAATACGAAAACATGAAAATGTCAACACAATTTCATATTAAAGCATTGTATTGATCTATTATGTTATATGCATTGATATAAAGCAGTTTTATGATAATTTTGAATATTTATGAAAATTTTATCAAATTTTGACATCGAAACATAAGCATGTAGGATCTCGTTGGAATCCTTATAAAATTATCTTTAACTTGATATATGTTGTGCAAAAAAATAATTTAAATCAAAATAGTTATATGCATTTAAAGTTTTGAGATATTTTTCAAAAGTTAATTATAACTAATTTATTGTCCATTAACATTAATATCCTAATTGGTATTTTTGGTGCATGATATTGATAACCGAAGAAGGAGAATGATCTTGACCCTTAATTTAAAAATCTAATATCTATCATTTAGTTGTAATTAACAATTTAATAATGAGTTAAGCAAAATATAACACACCCATTATATAATATTGTAATATTTAAGCTATATGAAGATTGTATAATGTTTTAGTGGGGCATTTTATCATGATGCCTAATGATAAGACTAATTTCATGCATTGGTTTATGGGGTTAAATTCTATAATTTCTCGGGTCTAACAAGGTTTTGTAAGCCAGGTGTGTAGAGAAAATGCCAGATCCAGGAAGAAGGAGAAAATCGCCCTGGAGAAGGAAGCTGACAGAGAAAATGAGCAGAAAAGAGAAGAAGTTTACCAGACGAATGAGCATCCGAGAAAATGGCAGAATGGGGATTACAAGGAAAAATCTAGAAGCTCCACTCCTTATAAATAAGAGCACGCGGCTTACATGAGGGATCATCCATCATCTTTTAGCTCTTAGCTCATCTTTCTCACATTCTACACACACACTTGGGGTATTAGTTTGGGGGATTTCACGGTTCATAGTTTCATCGGAGTTGTGTAACACCGTCTCTACGAAGGCGAAGATACAATTTAATTTCTGTTTTAGTGTCTTTCTGGATTTCCCGAGACTTCGTTGTTCGAAGCTCGGCTTGTTTTGTTGAATCACTGTTGGATTTGCACCTATTTTGCTATGAAATTCGCTACTATGGTTTCGTTTCATGTCATTGCTGTTTTTCTGCTTACTTTGGATGCGTTTAGCGATTGATCGGAGTTTTGAGTTGAATTTTGTGGAGATCGTAGTTGATCGTTCGAATCTGGCTTGGATTGCTGTGGTTTGTTGTGGATGGCTTGGATTCGGTGCGGATGAAGCGTCCAGTGTCTGGATATGTTCACTTCTGCATGGTTTTGATGTTTAGTTTGTGTATCTCATTTACCTTGTCTAGCGATAGTAAATCTGATTTAATTTCAGTAGTTAATCGTAGTTAAATGGTTTAATTTAGCCTGATCTGTTTCGTTTCATAGCTTGCTCTATTTTTCCTCTGCATTTCGTGATCAAGGATCGTTAGAGAAGATGAAGTTATTTGTTGGTTGAACCTTTAGTTAGTTAATTTGCAGCTTTTCATTCGTACCTTGCCAATTTGGGAAATGGTCCCCACGATCTGTTTTTCCTCTGCCTGGGTTAATTTTAGGAAGTTATTCATTAGGTCTGGTAATTGTTTTCGTTGGAAAGTAATCTTGAGTGCATCTTATTTTATCGTCATGCATGTTTCGTTATATTTTCCTAGGTCTAGCTGTTAGTATAGTTTATTTACATTTTCTCAGTCTAGTAGTTAAGTCTCAACCCCCAAAAAATGCGTGGCAGCAGCCAAAAACAGTGTCCAGATCCTCTTGCATGTTTACTTAACCCTCCATCTCTGTGGGATTCGACCCCTACTTCCCTATACTAATCCTTTTAGTACAGTGGGTTGAGGGTTTTGAAAAGCAGGAAAAGATTGTGTGCCCAACGACCGAAGGTTTCAATGATCCTCTGAGATCCTAGACCTTGTGATCTGGTGGATTCTCTGGACCTGAGAAGTCTGATATTATTTACAAATCACACGACACTTATCCAGGCTCTTTCACCTAATATTTTAAATTTGAATAGGTTTTTACGAAGGTAATTTAAAAATAGATAAGGATACTACATATGACTATAATTTAAAAAAACAAAAAAAAAATCAATATACTATATTACATAACACTATTTCAATATATATGAGACGAATAAATATTATTTGTACAAATTATTGTAATAGATGTTGATAGGCTAGTTTTCGTCACTCGGAATTGATCACTATTTGCACTATATGTTGAATATTTGAATGATAAAGATGTTTTTTCGCAGGGAATCGATCATAAAGTTCGGAAGCTGCTTAATGAAGGCACGAAGAAGAAACATGCAAGAAATATGGCAAAATGACAAGGAATGGAAGAAAGTGAAGGAAGAAGGCAGAGAAGACCCAAACTGCCCAAGCTGTTGGACTGGCCAGTTTGAACCTGACGGGAAAATGACTAAAGCCACTTCCACACACTTTTCAAGGATGTATGCCACTTGCTACACACGTCCATTTCTTACCTTGGAAAGTAAAAAATAAAGGAAATATCTTTTATTTGTTATATGTATTAAAAGTACTCAACTTTCCAAGAACCACAAGTCCCTTTATCACTCTTTAGTTTAGTTTTAGCTTATTCTTTCTATAGGAAACTTTCTCTCTTCCTTAAAAAGAGAGATTTCAACTTCAAGGCTGCCAAGATCTTTTGTTCACCATGGGTTGAAGTAGTAGTAATTTAGTTGTAGTAGTTATTTCTCTAGTTGTTTATCCTAAGCTTTTGTAGTTGTTTTGCACCAATCTCACCCTTAGTTGTTGTTATTGTTCTTGTTTAAAAGCTTATTTCAAGTAGTTATTTCTCTAAGTGTTTGTGTATTTAATGTGCATAAAAGTTTAGCTCTTGTTTATTTTCGGTTTTTAGCTCGTTGATTAGCTCTAGTGTTTGATATGTTCTTGTTTAGTTAAAATTTCTTTCCAAGCTTTTTAAATCAGTTTCTCAAGTGTTTTCTTAGTTAGTTTATAGTTCAAAATGTGGAGAAAGAGTTGGAGAAGTTTCGAAAAAATCAGCCATAGTGTTGTGTGTTTTCGGCGCCTCGTCGGGTGTCATTTTCGTATGATTTTGCATGAGTTTGATGAGCTCGGTTCTTGAGTGTTCTTAAGCATTCTTTATCTTCCTCAATGAGTCTTTAAGTTTCAGCTTTTAATTTTGTGTTTTCAATGCATGATTAGGTAGTTTACTTGTTGATCTTGTGTTTCTCTAGCTTGGTTAGTATTGTAGCAGCCATGTAGTCTTTTCTCTCACTTAATTTATGTGCTTTAGTGTAGAATTAGGAGCCCAAGATCAGCTTTTAGAAGTTAAGTGGAAGAACCATTAGTCGTAGGCTTTTATCCATTGGTTTTACACCTTGGGTAATAGGGTTTGAGAGACAACAAGTACATGTTTTCTTTTCACTTTTGGCAGCTCTTTTAGCTTAGTTAATCCCTGCACTCAACCTCCATTTACATCTTATTTAGTTTAGCTTTTAGGATTGAATTAGTTTAGCCACTTTTAAGGGTCACAATCCTAGTTTATAGACCTAGTTTAGTAGCTAACACTTAGTTTATTTTCCTTATCCTTTGAACTTAGTCTTTTTTGCTTTCTAATCTTAGGAATGTTCATGCAAGATGTTGCTATTAATTCATTTTCAAAATGTTCTTATTTTTGCCAAGTGTTAATTTCTTTGCCAAATTGCCCAATTTATCAGATTGCCCAGTCTGCGTTCCAGTTTAAATGCTTTCTTTCACTTGCATGTTATTTTCACTTTAAGTTCCCTATCTTAGCTTAAGTGTTAAGTATATTTTGTAGTTCAGTTCCCAACCCCAATTTAGAGCGTGGCGGCATCGCCAAACCTTTCTTAGTGTGGAAATACATTACGGCCGCTACCGTTCCTCGTGGGTTCGACACCCTAACTTACCATATGCTAATTAATAGTCTTCTCAATATTATTCTCTTTTTTACTTTACCATTTCTCCACTCTAACTATTTTTTATCATTTTTATAAAATAGGTGCGCAAAAGTGACCGGGACTCCTAATCGCGGACGGAGGGAGCAGTTGACAAATTCATAGTTTAGACTTGTTTTATGGGTGATTAGAGAGTGCTTTTGATGGTTTAAGATGTTTAACATAGGTTTTTCACCATATATACACTAATTAGGTGAGTTAATGGGTTTGTCGTAGTTTTGTGATGAAAACAGGTTGAAACGAGCCGAAGCTGAATTTTGAGGAGTTCTCCAGAAGAAAAACCCGACCGGGTGTTTCCCATTTCTCGGAAAACCCGGTCGGGTGTTTTGAAGGAATCGAGCTTCGGGAAGAAAACCCGGTCGGGTGTTTCTCCACTTACAAATCACCCGACCGGGTGTTTTTCATACGTGCTCACTTAATCCTGATTTTCACTCCGAGTATAAAAGGGTTCTCACTCATTTTCGAACCCTAACTTCCCCCACTGCAAATTGAGAGAAAAATTGAGAGATCCAAGAGGATTGAAGGCAAGGAGGCTTCCATCTTCAAGAGATTGAAGAAGAAAGATTCTCCCCAACATCAAGTCTACCTTAGGGAGTTCTATTATCTTTTCCTTTCTTTTCCTTTGATGTTTTTGTATTTTCCTTTGTCATAGCTTCCATTATGAGTAGCTAAGTCTTTATTAGGGATATTGGTGAAGTTTGTATGGAATCCATGGGTTAAACCTTGATTTATGCTTATCTATCTCTTTTGTGGTGGTTTTGTTGGTTATTGTGCCTTTTCATTGTCTAATTGATTAACTACCAATTGGATATGTCTTGTTCTAATTATTGTCATTGAGAGATGCTTGATTAGATTGTTAAATAACCAACAACTCCGTGCGTTGTATGTGCTCGAGAGAGGCATAGCTAGAGAGAGGGCTTGGGTCCGTAGGTTTTAGGAGTCGGTTTCGAAGTGTAGGGAGGAGACTCCGACATTAGAGGCCGATCAACGCGTTAGGTGCACCCGAGAGGGGGTCTAACCAATTAACCCGACCTTCCTAGCCACACATAAGACCATTTAGATGAGCATGATCCCTAGGTGAACACCCGTGATCCATACCAACGGATCCATATCCCTACCTTCCCAATTTGAGTGAAAACTACCATTTATTTGCTTTAGTTTCCTAATTTACTCTTATTTGCTTACTTGTTCTTTGATCTTAGTTAAGAAAAACCAAAAACCCCTTCTATTAGTCTAGATAGTGTTCAAAGTTGCATCGTAGTACTCAAGCCGACATTTAGTCTTCGAGGATTGATAATTTCAACTTGACATGTGCTACATACCCCATACACTTGTGGGTGACATATTTATTGCAAAATTAGTATGAGTCAGCAGTATTTTGGAAAGTGGAAACTTATAAATCTTGTTGAATACGAAGGGACACGTGTGCAAAACCCCTTTCTTTCAGATGTATAGATGTGAAAAACCAAAATATATGGATTAGTTTGTTATACCTTGCTATAAAATGAAAATATCGCGATTTGTAATCAATTTGAAATGTTTAATATTTCTAATAAGAATATTAATTAGGATTATTTGTAACCGTCATCTTATTAAGAAATTGTATTGCTAATACTTACCCCACAAACTTAACCGTTTTTGCAGCTAATTTCTGGTATATATATACCCCTAGACTATCTCATACTCCAAATATTCACACAGTCTATTAGCTTCTACAAAGTACACAAGTTCATCTATTTGAAGGTATGTTTTACATCATTTCTAGCTTATAACTCACTTCCTCATTGTATTCCTTTGTTGCATCAATAAATTAAAAAAATAATTTATTTTCAACATGGTTCTTACTATTTACCAATAGAAGTATATTTGTATTAATCTACTTTAAGCACTCTTCGTGTTATTAATATGTTCCTAATAATGTGATTTTTCCAGAGAAATGACATTGAAACCATGAAATTCACCCTCATGATCTCCAGTCTAGCAGAACTTCATCAGTCATCAATGTCTGAAATGTGCGTGTTATTAAAATAACTAGGTATGGAGATCACGCAAGTGTTCGCTTGGAATGGGTTTTCCATATCCAATCGCATGAGTTTTATCATTTCTTATCTTATTAGGTATTTTTAGTAATTTAGCTAAAACCATTAATGTTAACTTTTTTTCCTTGCATGAGGTTGTGATTCAAGGAACATTTTCCCGTATTTAGCGTTTAAGCCATTTATAATTGTATGTTGTCGCGTCAAAAATTACAAGTCATGAATGATTGAAGATTTTAGTTTATATCGAAAACGATGATGGTGTTTGTAATTCTACTGTTAATATTGTTCAAAAAGAAATTTGCTAAAATTAATTAAATATTATTAAATTGTTATGGTGTAGTTTTTTACAAATGTTTGGTTTTATTTATGTATTTGTTTTGTAATTGATTATTTTAATTCTAATTGTCACAACTTTGACGTTTTTAGTTATGGATTAAATATGTCATATCAATAGTATTTTAGTACTCACCCGTCCCATAAAAGATGTCTCACTTTTCTTTTTAGTTTGTCCTAAAGCTGTCACATTTCTATTTTTGGAGAAGTTCTCTCATAATAATATAAACATTATATTTTTTCTTTCCACCTAAAACATAAAACAAAACTTTCTAAAATCTTGTGTTGTCCCACAAGTGTGACATCTTTTGTGAGACAGTATTTAAGTGTATGCGTGGGTGTGGCTATCTATTGTAGGAATGTAAGTGTTTCAATAAAATTTGATTTAATTCAAAATTATTTACTTTCACGGTTTTAATTATCTAATAAATATGTGCTTATGATTTTATTCCCATTTCATTCAATTAATTTACAATTTAAAATTTTACGATGAGGAAATAAAATGAGTCGTGACGCACAGACGTGAGTGAGACTAGTTTTACATAAAATTTGGGTGGTAGAAGTTAATGAAATGTGTTGTTGTCTAAGACTCTAACTACAAGAAGTATAAGAGGACGTAGATATAATTATTTTTCTACTAACAGAAGAAAATATGAAATAATTATTCACGGATAAGTAAGTATTTAAGTGTTGCCCCTACCATAATTTTTTTCTACCACAAGAAAGTACTTACAGTGCGGACAAGATAAGTAATGGAACCGGCAAGAGTAGATACCAATTATATATAAACAATTGTAACAGACACGAAAGTAATTTGTCTGTTTCCAATTTTAGAAAGGCAAAGTTGGTCTGATATGTGGCTGTGAATAAGAGTAGCAATATACCATGCAGAACGTGAGTAATAAAAATGCTACTGAAAAGATGGAGTACAAAAAAGATTGTGATGAGAGAGTTTATGGACGAGAAGGCATGCACACGGTTAAAAAACCGCTCGGTTCTGGAACCGGCGGTTCACAGTTCAAAAAATTTATGAATTTGAACCGGTCCGCCAAGGGTTTAGGCGATTTCGGTTCTGGTTTCAAAAACCGCCGATTCAGGCGACGGTTCAAAACCGTCGGTTTCCGGCCAAAACCGTCGGTTCCGGGCCGGTTTCTTTATTTATCTATGGAATGTGCATAAATAAAATTCAAAAAATCACGAAAAAAAATTGCAATTTTATTGATATAAATTTAAATGAGCCTACAAGTTACAACAATTACAAATCACGAAAGACTTGAAGTCTTAAACAATAAATTTAAATATTTGTTTTTTTTAATCGTCTATTTTTATCATTACTATTATACAAATTATATTAGTTGTTGCTTTTTTTCACATTTTAATCAATACATTGAGAAAAATGAGTAACATATCTACATTTACTCAATATGAGTAACATATCTACATTTAAATCCAATTATTTGAACATGTCCACATTCTATAAATACACAAATTATGAGCAACATGCCACATTCAAATTTAATTAAACTATTCTAACTAAACTATTCTAGTTGATGTTATTATTAACTATAAATATAAAAATAGTAAATAATAAAATGTAAAAAATAAAGAAAGTTTTGTCTTCTATATTGGAAAAAGAGTAATGAATGATCTAAACATATAGTTATAAAGGAGAAGACTTCAACATATTTTGTCCCACATCGAAAGTGAAACATAAAATATTCAAGAATGTCTCTATAAAAGAGAAACAACCAAGAATGGTTTTTTAGAATTCAGAGGCCCAACAAATAAATATGGGCTATTATGAAATTCTTGTACAGTATATATTTATTTGTGAAATTGATTTTTAAATATAAAAATTAATTTTACAAATAATAAATATATTTTTTTAATTTTATGTGAACCGCCGGTTCGCAACCGGCAGTTCCGGTTTTTGAAAATCGTGAACCTGAACCAGTCCGCTAGAACTGCCGAACTGTATGTTGATTCGAACCGCCGTCATCGGTTCTGGTTTGTGAACCGGCGAATACGAACCGCCGATTAACCGGCGATTCGGTTCGATTTGTGCATGCCTAGACGAGATCTTCAGAATTTACCTCTTGACACTACTAGTATTTTTAATGTATAAATTAGAGTATACTTGTGTAAAGAGAGAATACATAGGTAGTACTCCTTTCGTCCCTCTGTAGCTGAGTCGTATTCTTTTTTGGATTGTCCTATAGTAACTGAGTCATTTCATTTTTTAGCAAAAAGTACTTTACCTTCTCTTACTTTACTCTCTCATCTTTTCTCTACCTTTTTCCTTTCTACTTTATTCTTTTTTTACTTAACTTATTTGAAACAATTTTTCTTAAATCTCACGCCGAAAAGAAATGCCTCTACTCCACAGGAAATGGAGGGAATACTATTTTTTTCATTTTTGACGAAATTTGATTCAGGGAATCACATTTTTGGATTCATTGGGTTAGTAGTTAGTTAGATAACTTGTAATCTACTGCAACGATGGTTTCCGGATTTTGTAAATTCCTAAATTTTGTCAAATTCTAATTTTATACTTCTTCTCCTCTGTCCCAACTAAGTTGAATCACACTCCTTTTTTAGATGTTCCAATTAAATTAAGTCATTTCCTCTAACTTTATTTCATCACCTATTTTACTCTCTCACCACTTGAACTATATATTACTCCCCCCGTCCCTTAAATATTGTCACAATTTGATTGAGCACGGATTTTAAAAAATATAATGTAAAGTGGGTTGAAAAAATTGATATGATGTGGTTCCTACATTTAAATATTAGTTTTTTAATAAAATGTGAGTGAGAATAGGTTAGTGGAATATGAGATCCAATACTAAAAATGGTAAAAAGTGAAATATAATAAATTTTGTGGGACGGATGGAAATAGAAAAATGTAACAAAATTTCAGGGACGAAGGCAGTATCATTTTTTTCGAAAGAGTGCAGAAAATGGAATAGGTCAATTTTTCAGGGACGGAGGGAGCATTACTTCGTTGTCTAAAACATAAGCATTACAAGCAACTCATCAAATCAAAATCAAGATAAAACAATAAGGCACCCACAGCGCATCGCGTGGGTGTCTCCATCTCATCTCTCCGAGATGACAGCGAGACAGCGATGCAAGCTCTGTCTCGTCGCCATCTAGTCTCCGTCGCGTCCCGCGTCTCCTTCCGAAGAGGCAACTGGCGAGATGTCTCGCCATGCGCCTTGGCGACGTGGCAAGCTGTGGATCGTGCGTGACGCCCACTCGGCGGCCCGCGAGTGGGCGTCGTTTATATCCGTTAAAATTGATTTTTTTTTTTTTTTAATTCAGAAAAAATTCAAAAATTAATAAAGATATTTAAAAAAAATTCCAAAAATTATACTAGCCGTTTATAGCCGTTTTTTTTTTTCAGATTTGTAATTTTTTTTGCAATTTTTTTAAAGCCTCCAATCACTTCTATAAATACCAAATCATTCCAACAAATTATCCACCATTAAAAAAAACTCTCTATTCTCACTCAAACACTCTACATTCTTCATCTCAAAACATTTTTCTTCTCCCAAATTGAATCAATTCATGGATCCATTTAAGCAAATGCGTCTAATAATGGAACAATCGCTAGAAGAAGATCGACGTAGGGAGGAGGAGGAAGCCGCGGCGCGTTAAAAGCGAACCTGGAAATACATCCATCGTGACCGGGAGCAAGCCGCTGCAAGGTTGGTACGCGATTACTTCTCGAGGGTATGGGGAGATACCTACTTCCGTCGCCGTTTCTGCATGCGGCAGGAACACATTTGGATAAAATTTGGCAACCTGTAGACGTACATGATCTTCATTAGACAACTCTTTCTTCTGCTCAAACCATTAATGTTAACTTTTTTTCCTTGCATGAGGTTGGGATTCAAGGAACATTTTCCCGTATTTAGCGTTAAAGCCATTTATAATTGTATGTTGTCGCGTCAAAAATTACAAGTCATGAATGATTGAAGATTTTAGTTTATATCGAAAACGATGATGGTATTTGTAATTCTACTGTTAATATTGTTCAAAAATAAATTTGCTAAAATTAATTAAATATTATTAAACTGTCATGGTGTAGTTTTTTATTTTATTTATGTATTTGTTTATTTTCTAATTGTCACGACTTTGACATTTTTAGTTATGGATTAAATATGTCATATCAAAAGTATTTTAGTACTCACCCGTCCCATAAGAGATGTCTCACTTTTCTTTTTAGTTTGTCCTAAAGCTGTCACATTTTTATTTTTAGAAAATTCTCTCATAATAATATAAATATTATATTTTCTCTTTCCACCTAAAGCACAAAACAAAACTTTCTAAAATCTTGTGTTGTCCCACAAGTGTGACATCTTTTGTGAGACAGTATTTAAGTGTATGCGTGGGTGTGGCTATCTATTGTAGGAATGTAAGTGTTTCAATAAAATTTGATTTAATTCAAAATTATTTACTTTCACGATTTTAATTATCTAATAAATATGTGCTTATGATTTTATTCCCATTTCATTCAATTAATTTACAATTTAAAATTTTACGATGAGGAAATAAAATGAGTCGTGACGCACAGACGTGAAACTAGTTTTACATAAAATTTGGGTGGTAGAAGTTAATGAAATGTGTTGTTGTCTAAGACTCTAACTACAAGAAGTATAAGAGGACGTAGATATAATTATTTTTCTACTAACAGAAGAAAATATGAAATAATTATTCACGGACAAGTAAGTATTTAAGTGTTGCCCCTACCATAATTTTTTTCTACCACAAGAAAGTATTTACAGTGCGGACAAGATAATTAATGGAACCGGCAAGAGTAGATACCAATTATATATAAACAATTGTAATAGTCACGAAAGTAATTTGTCTGTTTCCAATTTTAGAAAGGCAAAGTTGGTCTGATACGTGGCTGTGAATAAGAGTTAGTTAAGAAAAAACAAGATAAAACAATAATTTAAAATAAGATTTGGACGAATTCGAGAAGATGAAGCTACTGCCTATCTATCTAACCACTCTAAATTAAATTCCATATGGAGAGTTAGTTAAGAATTAAAATGCGAGCTATATATGGAGTTCCTTAGTGACAATAAAGTGAGCGTGTGACAATGAGGAGCGGCAAGAAGGTGCATGTAGTGATGCTGCCATGGCTTGCCTTCGGCCACATGGTTCCCTTCCTTGACCTCTCAATGGCCCTTGCGAAGCGCGGCGTCCACGTCTCCTTCATCTCCACTCCCCTCAACATCCTCCGCCTCCCCAAAATCCCCCCCAATCTCGCCCCCTTCCTCCAATTCATACCCCTCCCCCTCCATCATCCCCTCCTCCCCCCTTCCGCCCAGGCCACCGTCGACCTCCCCTCCCACCAAATCGACCACCTCAAGTCCGCCTGCGACGCCCTCCACCACCCCGTCCGCGCCTTCGTCGCCGCCAACAACCCCGACTACATCGTCGTCGACTTCTTCCACCACTGGGCCGCCGACCTCAAAACCCCCCTCGTCATTTTCCAGGTCCTCTCCGCCGCCACCTCCCTCTTCTTCCTCCTCGTCGGCGGCGGCGGCGACAAGCACGCCATGACGGTGCCTCAGGACGCCGGCTCCAAGGTCGCCTACATGGAGCACGAGGCCGACGCCATGGAACAGGTCTTCATCTCCGACGGCGAGCGCTTCGGCAAGCTCCTCGCCGCCGCCAGCGCCGTCGCCGTCCGCTCCTGCGACGAGTTCGAGGGCGAGGCCATCCGCTCCTACTCGGAGAAGAGCGGCAAACAGATCCTCCCCGTCGGAATCCTCCCGCCGGAGATCCCCGACCGCCGCTCCGCCTCCCCGCCGTGGGACGCCGTGTTCGGGTGGCTGGACGGGCAGAAGGCGAAGTCGGTGGTGTTCGTGGGGTTCGGGAGCGAGACGAAGCTGTCCAAGGAGCACGTCCACGAGATCGCGCACGGGCTCGAGCAGTCGAAGCTGCCGTTCCTATGGGCGCTGAGGAAGCCAGAGGAGATAGACGAGTCAGATCATGTGCTGCCGGAGGGGTTCGAGGAGAGGACGGAGGGGCAGGGGGTGGTGCAGATGGGGTGGGCCCCGCAGAGGGAGCTCCTGGGGCACGGGGCGATAGGGGCGTCCCTGTTCCACGCCGGGTGGGGGTCGATCATCGAGGCGATGCAGTTCGGCCACGTGCTGGTGTTCCTTCCCTTCATAATCGACCAGCCGTTGAATGCGAGGATGATGGTGGATAAAGGATTGGGGATCGAGGTGGAGAGGGCCAAGGACAGCTCCTTCGGCCGAGGTGAGGTCGCAGCTGCTCTCACCCGGGCCATTGGCGATCAAACTCTCAGAGCACGCACTGAACGCGCTGCCAAGGATATATTTACCAACCATAAGCTTCACGATCTCTATCTTGATAGGCTTGTTCAATTTTTCCAGGATTCTCACAACTAGCGTTTTTTTGCAACGTGTTTCTATATTTGCCACGTCTTCATTATTGTCGACTTATTAAGCTCTTATAATATGAATGCAAGGGAACTCTTCTTTGCTCTTAAATCTTAATTTGAATGTTGTTTCCGAGAGCTATTAATGAACATTTAGTTGGGACAGTTTAAGATTGTTATGTTACTTTACGCTTTGCATGTTTAATGGAAACGCTTCCTAGTGGAGTTATAACTAGATACTCCCCGTCTATTAATTGTCCATTTTTGTCGTTTTCATTCATTCCTCATTAATTATCCACTTTCACTTTTGACAGAAATGATAAGTAGTACCTACATTTCACTAATCCATTTTACTCACATTTAATATACATAAACGAGACATATATTCAACTTACATTACTTTACATTTCTTAAAATCTGTGTCAGAACTAAATTGGACAATTAATGGGAGATGGAGAGAGTAAAAAGCTTGGGTGCACGCTTTCCCACCATATTTGATCATTTAGGCCATTCACGACTCGGTCTCTTATCCATTTCTTATACTCCCTCCGTCCCAAGATAAGTGACCTACTTCTTTTGGGCACGAGATTTAAGGAATGGTATTTAAATAAGTTAAAGTGGAGAGAGTAAAGTATGAGAGAGGGAAAAGTAGAGGAGGGAAGAGATAATAAAGTAGGTGGAGAATAAAGTAAGAGAGATGACTTTTTGCTAAAAATGGAAATAGGTCACTTGTAGTGGGACACCGAAAAAGGAATACAAGTCACTTATCTTGGGACGGAGGGAGTATTCATTATTCATTACACTTCAACCCTAAACCTTCTCATCTTTTCACTATTAATGGTTTCACTAATTCATTTAATTTTTTTTTTATTAAATATTATCTTAAAAAAAAATCTTAAATACGAAGAAAAACACGAAAATTACATCATTTGAAATCCTAATATTCAAAGACTACTACCATGCCCCCACCTCAAAAAGAAGAATTTGAATGTGCTGAGGAGGTTTGGTGTGCTATGGAAGAAGCCACAGAAATAAAAAGACTAGAGTTGATGAATATTGTTGTGAGGTGATGACCTCTGTGTTTTCTTTCTTAGGACTGTTCTTTTTAGGGGTATTTGGTTGAAGATACTAGTATGAAATTAAAATCAATTCAGTGATGTTTATTTAGTGTACAACAATTAACATAGTTGCGCACATTAAAATTTGGGTAAAAATATGGCAAAGTTGTTCAAAACTGGTTGTGTACTCTACTCCCTCCTTCCACCATTTAAAGAGCCCTTTTAACTCAACACGAGTTTTAAGAAATTGTTGAATTTTATGAAGAAAAGTAAAATGAGAAAGTGAGTGGAATGTGAGACTCATTTAAAGTATTAGTTTTATATTGGATTTTGTGTGTAAAAAGTTGGTGGAATATGGGGTTTGCATACTAAAAGTGAAATAAAGTAAATGGTTCTATAAATCGTGGACAAACCAAAATAGCAAAATAGCTCTTTGAATGATGGACGGAGGGAGTATAATATTTACTCCCTCCGTCCCGAATAATTCGGGTCACTTTGACCGGACACGGGTTTTAAGAATTGTTATGAAAAGTGGGTTGAAAAAGTTGGTGGGACGTGAGTCCTACTTTTAAAGTATTAGTTTTATAATAAAATGTGAGTAGGAATGAGTTAGTGGAATATGAGGTCCACTACCAAAAATTGTAAAAGTGAAGTGGGGCAAATTATGTGGGACGGCCCGAAATGGAATACTGGATCGATTATCTGGGACGGAGGAAGTATAAAAAGTCTTGAATATGTTTTTAATATTTATAATTTATTTATTTAAATTTATTTATTTTAATAATATATGAAATTAAAGCTTTTGTTATGATTTTTAATTTGATGTGTATTGCATAATTATTTTTTAAAATATATGAAATTCAGAAAAAATGGATAACGGAAAATAGACGAGAGAAACAAAATTGGGGAAAAGCGAAAAAGAGAGAAAAAATGAGAGAAAAATGGTTAAAAAATAATGAAAAAAATACGACAAATGTAATTAAGCATTTGTAGAGACAGACAGCTGACATATATTTTTTTTATTGCGTATGAAAAGTACATACTCCATTGACAATATACTTTTTCCTAGTTCTCTCAAAAATGGGAGAAAATAACTGCAACTCTAAACTTCACGTGGACAGGTCACACTCACAGGTCCTGCATGATACACGATGGAGAGAAAAACCAGTAACCTCACTCAACTAACTAGACAAGTAACCCCTATTTCACTACCTCAAACCAGCATCACTCTCTCAAGTCTCACCAGCTATAAATATCTTTGAAATCATTGAGTTGCATGTATAAGGGTGGAAGAAAAATGAGTGGAGAAAAGGAGGTTCATGTGGTGATGGTGCCATGGCTGGCATTTGGTCACATGATCCCATTCTTGGATCTCTCCATTGCCTTGGCCAAATTTGGCATTCATGTCTCCTTCATCTCTACTTCCAGAAACATTTCAAGACTCCCCAAAATCCCACCTAATCTCTCACCATTCATCGAATTCATTCCCCTTCCTCTCCCCAAGCTTGACTCCAATCCCCTCCCAGACAATGCCGAAGCCACTACAGACATTCCGGCTGACAGAATGGATGACCTAAAGAAATCCTGCGATCTCTTTCAGGAACCCATCAGCAATTTCATTGCGAACAAGTTACCAGACTGGATCTTTGTAGATTTCTTTTTCCACAAGGTACTTGATATTGCACAACAATTAAATATCCCAGTAATATACAACCTTATATTTACTGCTAGCTCTGTTGTGTTCTGTTGGACACCTGAAGGCAACGGCCAAAGGAGGTTGCCACAGGAGATGACTGCCCCTCCAGATTGGGTTGATTTTCCCTCACAAGTATTTTGCAGGAAACATGAAGCTATAGCTATGCATAATCTCATTTCTGGTACAAGGTCATCTGGAATAACAGATGGAGAACGTGTGAATAAAATAGCCCAACGATGCCAGGCTATTGCTATACGCACTTGCCTGGAACTTGAAGCTGATTATTTGCATCTATACTCGAAAATCACTGGAAAGCCAGTGATTCCAGTGGGATGTCTTCCCCCTGAGAAGGTGGTAGGCACCAAAATTGTTTGGGAAGAGCCGTGGAGTAGAGTCTTTGACTGGCTTGACAAACAAAAGCCAAACGCTGTAGTGTTTGTCGGGTTTGGGAGTGAATATAAGTTGAAGAGAGAGGAGATTCATGAGATATCATATGGGATTGAACTATCCGGGCTTCCCTTCTTGTTTTTACTAGCGAAGCCTGATTGGGGTGGTGGCGATGATGATGAGGTACTGCCCCCGGGATTCGAGTCCCGGACGGCAGGGAGGGGATTCGTGCAGATTGGATGGGCGCCGCAACGGGAAATCCTTGCACATCCATCAATAGGAGCTTCATTGTTTCATGCAGGGTGGTCTTCTGTTGTTGAAAATTTGACACATGCTAACTGTCTTGTGCTGTTGCCATTCATCATCACTCAACCATTGGATACCAGGCTTCTAGTTGAGAAGGGCTTAGCAATCGAGGTTGAACGAGCTGAAGATGGCTCTTTAACGAGAAATGACATTGCAAAAGCATTGCAAATGGCAATGGTTTCTAAGGAAGGGGAAGCACTAAGAGCCCGTACAAAAGAAGCTGCTAATGGAATTTTTGCAAATAAAGAGCTCAACCATAGTTATATCAACAACTTTGTGGAGTATCTGAAAGATGGCGTTTATGAAAAGAAGTAAGTTCTGATGGGAGCATTTGCTACATGTGTTGTGTGTTGTTATTATGTTTCTTTTGCTAATGGCATATGTATTCACTAGTCACTACATGTGTTGTGTGTTGTTTTTATGTTTCTTTTGCTACTATAAGTTTCTGGCTGTTAGTTCAAGGTCCTTAGCTATTTGTATTCCCTTTGTATGGTTGTATTTTAACAAGATGAATAATGCTAATACAATTGCTTTATCCATGCACATCTTCTCTGTTTCCCGAGATCCCTAGAGGCCATTCAACTACAGTAAAGGAACATGGAATATTACAGGAAAATTCAAGAAGGTGATATCTCGCTTTCAGATAAAGATGAGATTCTTTAGAGAATTCAAAATCCAGCAACTTTCATTACCTGATTTGCACAGTAGTATCGTGTACAGTCACCAGGTAAAAGACATAGATGAAGCTAACCTCGAAACAAAATACTTCAACCACATCCAGCATATCAACTTGATTCACTTTTGACAAATGAGACATTTGAGTATATTGAAATTAAATACTGACGCATCATTGGAGAGTGAATCGAGACAAGCATTTGGTGGTGGCGTGATTTGGGCATGGATTTGTCGTGAATATCGGGATATGTTCTATTCTTTTGGCTGAAATTTGGTGTATTTTCCATGGTTTGGAGCTTGCAAAGACACTTGGAATAAGAGTGTTGGAGGTGGAGAGTGATAATTTTATAGCAGTTGCTATGATACTGGGAAAGTTTGAGGTGTATGTTAGTTGCAAGGCTGTAGTTCGAAGGATTTGTAATTAATCTCAGAATTTGACTCAGCAGTGGTGAGCCATGTGCATTGCGAGGAGAATTTTGCGGCGGACTTCTTATCGCACCATGCCTACAGCTTTGCTCGTGGGGTGCATGTTTTGGATCAACCACCATCAGGTCTTAATATTTGGCTCCTTCATGATAGATGATTAGGCATTTCATATTGTCATTAGTTTACTTTCATCTCAGGCTTAGCCTGCTTTCTTTACCAAAAAAAAAATGACCTTGTCATATTCTTCACTAGGTACAACGTATACACTTGGAATACTATTTCCATCGTCCCACAACAAGAGTCGCATTTTATTATAAAATCTATACAATATATAAAAGGGGAGTTTTGGGAGGTTTTGAATAATCATTTTATGTTGAGGGATGTAAATGCAATTAATATAAAATTCAAAAATTAATTCTAATAAATATATAATCCACTTAGTTGGTTAGTTTACCATGTTTCATATATACGTGAGTGAATGAGAGGTTATTTACACTAAGAATTACATTATTGGTAAAATAAGAAGGTTTGCATCTTTTTATCACAATGGCCGTCCTATATTAAAATGCGCACATGATAGAATACCTCAGAATCTCTTCTTGGATTTATCGAAAAGCTTTCTGAAGAATCAAAAAGGCTTGGGAGTCATGCAACTAAAGTTGATGAAGTTCAGACAAAGTGCATTATTGACTTTTCCAAAGCTTATGAGATTTAATGAATAAATAGTTAATTGTCAGAATGAAATTGACTGTATTTCTACAACTGCTATAGCTCATTCAGAAACAGTAGATGATCATTCTAAGCAAGCAGTTGTATTAAACAACATAACATTAACACTTTCAAACAAAAATATATGGTATGCCTTATTTTGCATCTTATGAACCGTCCTTTTTAGGAGTGTGAATCGGATTATTACAGCATTTTCATCTTTCATTTAAGGATTACGAGCCAACTGGGTCGACATTATCGTGGTTATTCTTCTTCCTACACTCGGTGTTTTTCTCAAGTTTGACTATGCGGTACTTCTATTTATTATGTGGTGTTCATTGTTCAATTGTGTACTTTCATGGGTCATACATCTTATGTTTTGCTCTATGGATGATCGTTTTAATACATATTGATTATTGATTTTGTGCATTGCAAATTAATTTTGTTCTTTATTTTATTGTAGTTTTAGGTGAGGCAGACGGCTTTACCTACGAGATCTGTTAAAGAGTGACGAATTGTGAAGAATTGAAAGTTTTAGTTTATAATGATGGGATTGATTTTAATTTTAAAGTTAATGTAGTGCATAAAGAAGTTTAAAAAATGATGAGAAATTATCCATTGTATTTAATTCTTTGTTGTGATAGATTTTTTATCTTCTTACTACATGATTTAATGTTTAAACATTATATTATGTGATTTGTTTCAAATTTATTATGCTTCAATGTTGATTTGTATAGATTTTTTATTCTCATATAACTAAAATTATTACTCATATTGTTCATTGTTAATATTGATTCTAATTTGTTTAATTAATTTAAAATTTAAAATTAATGTTTTAAGAATATATTAATTTCACAGGCGTGATACTAGTTAATATAAAAAAGTATATCTCATATTCTATAACTTTTCTTTTTTAATACTCTTATTTTGGTATTTTAAATGATATATCCTTAAAATAACTAAGATTATGATTAGGAGTTGGTAATCCCATTAAAAACTGCTTAAGTTGGTCAAAATTGTGATTAAAATTGTTGACCATTAAATATTAACAGAATTGTTAACAGAGGACCAATTATGATCCGATTTGAGGAATATTTGAGATGCACATTTTGACAACAAACTCTTGAATAATGTGTGACCAGAAAAATGACAGAAAATTAATTTAATTCGATTTTTCTCATAAAGGAAAAGTCGCCCCCACTGTACCCGCCCATTGGCGCACCCTTCTTCCTCTTTCGAGTGCTTACTGATAGCATAGTGAGGTACAGAACGAGTGGTCGTGTCGGCTGGTACTGGTAGGTTATAGGTAGGTAGGTACACAAGCAAATGCAATTCCAAAATTTACATCTAGTATACCTCTCTCACACCAATTTATACACAGTGATCAAAATCGTTGAAATCATTGAGTTGGCATGGATAAGGGTGGAAGAAAAATGAGTGGAGAAAAGGAGGTTCATGTTGTGATGGTGCCATGGCTGGCATTTGGTCACATGATCATTTATTGAATTCATTCCCCTTCCTCTCCCCAAGCTTGACTCCAATCCCCTCCCAGACAATGCCGAAGCCACTACAGACATTCCAGCTGACAGAATGGATGACCTAAAGAAATCCTGCGATCTCTTTCAGGAACCCATCAGCAATTTCATTGCAAACAAGTTACCAGACTGGATCTTTGTAGATTTCTTTTTCCACAAGGTACTTGATATTGCACAACAATTAAATATCCCAGTAATATTCAACCTCATATTTACTGCTAGCTCTGTTGTGTTCTGTTGGACACCTGAGTTTCTGGCCAGCGATGGCGATGGCGATGGCGATAGCAAGGGCCAAAGGAGGTTGCCCCAGGACATGACTGCCCCTCCAGATTGGGTTGATTTTCCCTCACAAGTATTTTGCAGGAAACATGAAGCTATAGCTATGCATAATCTCTTTTTTGGTACAAGGCCATCTGGAATCACAGATGGAGAACGCATAACTAAAATAGGCCAGCGATGTCAGGCTTTTGCTATACGCACTTGCCTGGAACTCGAAGCCGATTATTTGCATCTATACTCGAAAGTCACTGGAAAGCCAGTGATTCCAGTGGGATGTCTTCCACCTGAGAAGGTGGTAGGCACCAAAATTGTTTGGGAAGAGCCGTGGAGTAGAGTCTTTGACTGGCTTGACAAACAAAAGCCAAACGCTGTAGTGTTTGTCGGGTTTGGGAGTGAATATAAGTTGAAGAGAGAGGAGATTCATGAGATATCATATGGGATTGAACTATCCGGGCTTCCCTTCTTGTTTTTACTAGTGAAGCCTGATTGGGGTGGTGGCGATGATGATGAGGTACTGCCCCCGGGATTTGAGTCCCGGACGGCAGGGAGGGGATTCGTGCAGATTGGATGGGCGCCGCAACGGGAATCCTTGCACATCCATCAATAGGAGCTTCATTGTTTCATGCAGGGTGGTCTTCTGTTGTTGAAAATTTGACACATGCTAATTGTCTTGTGCTGTTGCCATTCATCATCACTCAACCATTGGATACCAGGCTTCTAGTTGAGAAGGGCTTAGCAATAGAGGTTGAACGAGCTGAAGATGGCTCTTTTACGAGAAATGACATTGCAAACGCATTGCAAATGGCAATGGTGTCCAAGGAAGGGGAAGCACTAAGAGCCCGTACAAAAGAAGCTGCAAATGGGATTTTCGCAAATAAAGAGCTCAACCATGGTTATATCTACAACTTCGTGGATTATCTGAAAAATGGGGTTTAAGAGAATTAGTAAGTTCTAATGGGAGTATTTGCTACATGTGTTGCGTGTTATTATTATGTGTCTTTTGCTAACAGTATGTATTACTGAAGATGATGAATCTTATGATGCATGGGTTGTTTTTATATTTCTTTTGCTACTCACTGGCTTTCAGTTCAAGGTCCGTAGCTATTAGTGTTCGCTTTTTATGGTTGTATTTTATGAAGATGAATAATTCTAATACCAATTGCTTTATCTCTATGTACATCTTCTTTGTTTCCCGAGATCCTTAGAGGCCAATCATTTACATATTTTATGGACTTCAATTTCCTGAAGCTCTCACATTCTCAATCTGAAGTTCTGAACTACCAAAAGGTGTGCAAAAGGAACATGGAATATTACAGTAACATTCAAAGAAGGTGACATCTCACGTTTAGATAAAGATGAGATTCTACAGAGAATTCAAAATCCAGCAACTTTCATTTTCTGATTTGTATGGTAGTATCTTGTACATTCACCATGTAACAGACAAAGATAAAGCTGACCTCGAAACAAAATACTTCAACCCCATCCAGCATATCAACCGATAATGTCTTCACGAGTACTGCCTAGCGTAGCACCATGTTGTTTGATGATCCTGACAGCCTCAAGCAGGATATCCTGCTCTGATTCTTTGTCCTGCAGCATTATAGTGCACAATAAGCAGTTGTAGCAAAAAACAGAAACATAGCAGTTGTTCCAAAATTGGGCTATTATTAGGAACTCATTTCATATATATACTAATACTACAACAATAAGAAGACTTTCTCATTATTAGAATACATGTATTCTAGTGCTAAATTGACCTGAAAGGAATGCCTCAAGTGTTATGAAGATATATTTCCAATGAATGTTTGAAACTCATGACTCAAAGACCAGTGCAAGGAAAACGATGAGTCAGTAAAGAAACTCAAATTCCACTTAGTTTATCATCTTGAATTTCACAGGTCTAACAATTCACCAGAATACCCTTTATGTAAAAACATGGATGCAGATATGCTCGTAACCTGTGGTAGACTAGCCTAAGTGTTGACTTAAATAGCAAGCCAAAAGTTTCAAGTATGCTCAACAAACGAATTCTTTTGTCTGATTGGAAATATGGGTCTCTGAAGAACGATTCATTTTATTACGCATATTTAGTCAACTTGTAACAAGATACAGATCAAGTCGAACTTTCAAAATTAGAAAGTTAGACTGAAAAAAGACTTACCACTTGTTTAAGATTGCATCCAAACGTGAGCTCTGCATATGATCTCTCAATTTGAGACAGAAAACAGTAAGGGGCCTCCTTGCCCAGAAACACATTTGAGTGAGATCTGAGCATGGACTTTATATTTTCTGATATTGAGGAAATCTTGTCTATGTCATCAATTTGCAGTGGAATTCGTCTGACCATGGCGCGAAATTTGGCTCGTGACTTATTGACAATTACCTGTAATTGGCAGAAAACATTATTTGTCACCCTTTCAGCCTTCCTTCATGTCGATCTTTAATAACTATGAGTCTGATATTTCTTCCAATAATTTCTTAAGTAATCAGATAATAAGACTGTCTTATTTGTTTGACAGAACTTGAGAACTGATTTAGGTGATATGAGATTTTATGGGTGCAACTGTAAGAGATTAGAGATGGAATGCTGGAGCATAAATAATGTATAATACTTGTAACAATTTACCAGATATAGCTTAGAGCACTCCCAATAGCGACGGCGAAAATCCGGCGATTTTTCGCCGGATATCGCTGACTTATCGCCGGCCATTGGGAGGAGTTTGGCGATTTTTCGGCGAAATTCCTACCGATTTTACGCCAAGCGGCGTTTTAACGCCGGGCTATCGCCGGATCATCGCCGGCCACTGTGGGGAGCTGTTCGGCGATTTTTCGGCGATGATCAATTTTTTTTTTTTTTTTTTCCTCAACGGTCATATTCTAATTTCCACCCCTATAAATATTTCATCCTCTTCCTCCATTCATCACCCACAAACTTCATTCACACAAATTTTCAATCTTTTTTCTCTCCATCTTTATTAAATGAGTTCTGATTCATCGTCTCGTGCTCAGTCCGACGAGGAAATATCACATTCTTCTTCCGAAGAAGAGGTACCTCCCGCTCCCACCGGATGGGATGTAGCGGGTTTCGCCAACAACCCAATCAACAACTATATCTCCCGCTACATACAAAGCGAGATCGCTCGAATGCAGCAGCCACCCCCCCAACGGCCAATCCGCCGGCGGCGCCGATACATGGACTATCGCCCCTACAGAAATGCACTGTTGCCATCCGGCAGTTGGCATACGGAGGGTCCGCCGACATGTTCGATGAGTATCTGCAATGCGGCGAGACGACTGGCAACGAGTGCCTGAAGAATTTCTGTCAGGGCGTGCGAGAGATATTTGGGGGAAGACTACCTTCGCTCGCCGGACGCAGCTGACTGCCGTGGCCTACTGGATTGGCACCGGAGGACCGCACGGCTTCCGGGGATGCTCGGCAAAGATCGATCACGCATCAGTGGAAGGGAAGAACTGCCCAACCGCGTGGCGAGGCCAGTTCACTACCGGCTACAAAGGTACGCATCCCAGCATCATTCTTGCCGACCAACGGCTTTGGATTTGGCATGCTTATTTTGGTATAGCCGGGTCGAACAACGACCTAAATGTTCTCAATTCCTCGCCCCTTTTCAACGAGCGGATCAACGGGTTAGGCCCCTCCATCGAATTTACGGCCAATGGCAATGTGCATAACATGGGGTACTACCTGGCTGACGACATTCATCCGCAATGGCCCGTGTTTCTGAAGACGATCAGATGCCCACTCGGAGATAGAAGAAGGTATTTTGCCCGAGCGCAAGAGTCTGCGCGCAAGGATGTGGAGAGGGCATTTGGGGTGCTCCAATCGCGATTTGCACTGGTAAAGGGCCCGACGCGCTTTTTCTACCAGGGGGATATTGCCGATATCATGTATGCGTGCATCATCATGCATAACATGATCATCGATGATGAACACGAAGGCGTCCTCGACGTCACCAACGACCCAAGTGTTGCATCATCGAGTCACGGTGTCTCAACCGAGTCCGCCCGCCAGGGTGTACCGCACAACGAACATGAACGGTTCCAAGCGTTCATGGACATACACCAGAAGGAGGCCCATCAAGCACTACAACACGATATCATCGAAGAATTGTGGGCAAATAGAAACCGCGCCCACCGCCCTTGAATTTTTTTTTCTTTGAATTTTTTATTTCCATTCATGTACTTCCATTTTTTTTTTTTTTTTTAATTTTCTTCGTTGTAATGTGTACCCGTGTTTAATACAACGAACTTTATTACTATTATTTGTTTTATCTTATAAATTAAATAAGCTAGTTTTATTATATATAAAAATAAAACAATTAAATTAGTGATGATGTAAAAATGAAATGTTGAGTTAGGGAGAAATAAGGGAGAAATAAGGGAGAAACCATTGCAGAGGTTGGCTAAAAGTTGGCTAAAAACTGGGGATAAATTTTGGTGCTGATGTGGCGCTGATGTGGCAGGAGTTAGGGAGAAATAAGGGAGTTTATCCCCAAACCATTGGGAGTGCTCTTATAGTCCCTTTTGTCTCAAATATTTGATCAGTAATATGTTGCAGTGTCCCAAATATATAGTCCTATAACTAAACATGCCTTTTACAGTCACCAAGTATATATTGATACCGCCTTTAACAGTCACCAAGAAATATGCCTTTAAAGTCTTGACAATTAAACACTCTACGTTACCGTAAGTTCCTAACTTCATCACTATAAGAAGTTTAGTTAGGTAACTAATTTCCCAGCTTAATCCTTAATATACGTAAAGGGTCAAATTGGAGGCAAATATTTGGAACAGAGGGCGTAACTGGTTGCCAGACAAGAACGAATTTGCAAGTGGCTGCTAATAGGATATAAAATAAAATCATCGCATACAGATGCTTGCAGCAGAAAACAAGCAGGTTCCAAAATACTACACAGACAAAGAATGAGATTGATGCTATACCTGGCTGGAAAACAGAGAATTTGGGACGACAACAGGAAACTTCTCAGCAGTCAGCAATAAGGTAGTTGTAAGGCCCATTTCTACTACTTGACCTTCTACAGATCCAGCCTGCAGCAAGAATAGCAAGGAAAGAGAATATAACAATTTATCAAAATCTGAGAGCATATGCAAAACTATCAGAAGCATGTTTCTCTAGAAAGCTACATTATATACCCAGTTTACAGAAATCCATATTGGTTCAGGTTGAACATTCAAAGTTTCTTATCAATCCTTTTCAGGGAATCAAAGAGCGCAAGTTGTAAATAATTTGTTTTCAAATAAAAGACATTAGCTAGGAAGCTCAAAAACAAAATCAACAAAGACTACATTAATAATGGAAGAACAATGCCGGCTGGCATGTTACTATTTCTTGGCCCTGATCAACAGAGGGGCCATGAGCCAATGGATCCATGCTATGTAAATTACTAAATGCAGCACACCAATTATTATCAAAATCTAATTGGAAACCTGAAATACCAGCACTAAAATGACATATATAAAATATTAAAATACAAATAGTAGCGTTCAGCGATGGAAATATGAGGCATATGATGGATATGAAAACTACAAAATTTTCGAGCATTACAATAGGGTCACAAATGTATGAAAATGACAGCCAGAGGCAAGAGCCATACTTTTATCATATCACCAACTGAAAATGGTTGCGACAGCTGTACAGAAATACCACTTAGGACATTCCCAAGTATATCTTTGGCAGCAAAAGCAGTGGCAACTCCTGTATGAAGAGAAAAAACACTGGTCAGGACATGATGCTGAACCAAAGTATGCCAATACATACCAGATCCGCAAAACAGAGAGGATGTTATGTCGCAGCATTTTTTCAATGATATGGCAGAATAAGAAACAAATTTCACATGGAGTACATAAAAGTGTCTGTGATATTGATAGCATATCAAACTGTAGAAGATACCGAATTACGAAGTGGTACATATTAATGGATGTATCAAAGTTATTACTTGTTTCTAAACTATTCCACAAATTGTTTCTAGGAGTAGCAGTAACATATTACTATATCACAAATTGGAAGGATTTCATTACAGAAGAAATCATTTCCAGGCACACTCACCTCCAATGCCTCCCACAGTCAGAACAGATTGCATTGCCACACCACATGCTTCAGCTAAAGCCATTGACCCAACAACAAAGAGTCCTATGGTTGAGATTTTGTCCATAGTCAGTAACTGATCTCTCCGGACACCTTCTAAGCCCTTAACAACCAAAGCTCGGGCAATCACACTAGTTTTCCACCGATGAAGAAACCAGACAACGGATATAACAAGAGCGCCTTTCCAAGCCTGTGTTGCATATTGTGAGGCAATAGTAGTCGGTGCAACCATTCCCCCTCTGCACAGAGTAAAAAAATGGATTAAGTTTTTCCTACAAACTCAAAAGAACATCACATAAAAAAACAGTAAAGTAATGGCAGACTAACACTGTCAAGAAAGCCATGAACGTTACAAAATATCGGACTGGAGCCTCCAATGCACCCCAGAAGCTTTCCTCATAAGGAACGGGCCCGAACAAAGAACCCTTTGATAGCAAAGCACCAGGTCCTTCCACGGAGTACTTATGGAACCGCCTAAATAGCCTAGGCAACAAAGACCATGCCAACATCGTTCCTGCCAAAGTACCACCGACTGGCACAATCACATCTCTAAGATAGGGATGAGCATCAAGCAACTCCTGAACATGAGGAGCTGCTTCATCAGAAGCCTCTTTCGCCTTTTTTCCTGCATACTTTGCAGCCTCAACCGCAGATTCCCACGCTTCTTTAACTTTAGGAGTCCAATTTTCCCCACCAACGCTAACATCACCCACAGTACCTGTAGCATCTACCGGAGTGACACCTTTACCATCACTAGCTGATGAGAAGAAACGTTGATTGAGCAAAGGGGTTTTTCCAGCAAACGGAAGACTGCCGCGATAAGTCGAATTTCTCAGAAACCTATTCGAAATACGCACATCAGAATAAAACCCCCTAGAATATTGAGAAAAGTTGGAAGATCTGAAACCCGACATCCCGAAACCATTTTGATCAAATCTCTGCAAAGTATCCGACTCTCCAGAGGCATAGCATTTGCTCGAATATGCAGAAGAAGGTCGTACGTGAAATTGAAAAGTCGATTTAACAGAATGTAAATGCTTCAATCGTGAAATCCTCATCGCGGCCATTTCACAAACAGTTTATGTACGCTGCACAATTTCTCCTATTTTACTGATATGGATTCCAAATATCAGAGGCCAAATCTGATCGAAAAGAAAGGAGGAAATAAGTATAGAATAGTTGAGAAACAACGAAAGTATGTCTTCACGGGATATTTATGCAGGAATCTCAAAAATATATGTAGTCAGATTAAGTAAACGTGGACATATAGTGCCGAATTTTGAGCACTGCGTCAACTACATGGCTGAAGCAAATCCGAAGAGAGGGAGGGAAAGATAGAGCTACTGACTTGTTCCGTCGTGTTGGCAAGTAAGACAGCAAAATTGAAGACCATGAAATTTGTTTTTTAACAAGGGGTATATAAAAATTACTAGTATTTAAATATATATATATAGAGTTCTGATCAATGTCGAACTAATTTTAAAGACCAAACTAGAGATCAAAATCTGTGCCATTAGATCTAGTTTTTTTATGAGATGTGCTGCTGTGAAATTTTTTTCTGCTTCATTACTAGCCCATTTTTCTTCATTGTATAGGTTTATTACTTCATTCTGTACGTAATACTTTGAAACTACAACATGTTTTTACTTGCTTCCAGTAGGTTTTGAAATGATTCAACATATGCTTCATTCAAATTCATTGACGTGAGTTTTTGCTTGATTAACATTTAAATATGCAATTTATTCAAGTAAGTTTATTACTTCATTCAGAAACGTTATTACTTCATTGGATAAGATTTTTACTTCATTCCAATAGGACTTCAAATGCTTCTACACATACTTCATTCCAATAATTTATTATATTATTCCATGTGTTTATTAAACCATATTAGCGCCATGGCGGTGGTTATAGATATTGTAGAGAGAAAGAACGGCACGCGACGGCGAAACCACATTTACGTACTCGAATGAAGTAAAAACCTACTAGAATGAAGTAATATATTCTGGACGAAGTTAAATTTTCGTAACATGTTAGTATGACTTATTTACCTTCGGATGAATAAAAATAGAATGGTGATGAAGGAGAAAATAATTTATAAATTTGTGAATCTCATCCATAACAAAATAGATCTAAAAGCCCTAATTTGGTAGGGTTCGGTGGTTCGGTCTTTAAGAGTGGGTTTGTGGATAATGGGACTATATATATATATATATATAGAGAGAGAGAGAGAGAGAGAAAGAGAGAGTTGTGATCAATGTCGGACCAACCAATTTTAAAGACCGAACTAGAGACCAAATCTGCGGGTCATTAGATCTAGTTTTTTTGATGAGATGTGCTGCTGCGAAATTTTTTTTTGCTTCATTACTAGCCATTTTACTTCATTGTATAGGTTTATTACTTCATTATGTACCTAATACCTTGAAACTACAACATGTTTTTACTTGCTCCCAGTAGGTTTTGAAATGATTCAACATATGTTTCATTCAAATTCATTGACGTGAGTTTTTGCTTGATTAGCATTTAAAAATGCAATTTATTCAAGTGAGTTTATTAATTCATTCAGGAACGTTATTACTTCATTGGATAACATTTTTACTTCATTCCAGTAGGACTTCAAATGCTTCTACACATACTTCATTCCAATAATTTATTACATTATTCCATGTGTTTATTAAACCAATATTAGCGCCATGGTGGTGGTGATATATATTGTACAGAGAAAGAACGGCACGCGACGGCGAAACCACAATAATCGTATTGGAATGAAGTAAAAACCTACTGGAATGAAGTAATATATTCTGGAACGAAGTTAAATCTTCGTAACATGTTAGTATGACTTATTTACCTTCGGATGAATTAAAATAGGCTCGTGATGAAGGCGAAAATAATTTATAAATTTCTGTATCTTATCCATAAAAAACTAGATCTAAAAGCCCTAATTTGGTAGGGTTCGGTGGTTCGGTCTTTAAGAGTGGATTTGTGGATAATGGGACTATATATATATATATATATATATATATATATAGAGGAGTGATCAAGGTCTAACTAATTTTAAGTGTATAACTAGAGAATAAATCTCAGCCACACATCTTGTTACTCCAATTTAATCTTAAAGGTTAAACAAATTTTCAGATTTTTGTTAAAAATAATAGCCCAAGGGCATTTTTAGAAATTGAATATCAACATCTCAAACTCAAGCAACGATTTCTCTCAAATTCAAAGTGCAATTTCTCTCAAAATTCAAGCGTAGATTCCTCCAGAATTCAAGCGCCGATTTCTTCCAATCTTCACCAAATTTGTTCGCAAAATTAACGTGAATTGTGTTGCGAGATTTCTAAACCAAATTCAGCTTCTTGTCCAAATTCGTTCACGTTTGATCGCGACGTCACTTCCCGGTCGAATCGCGACGTCTGGAGTCGGGACTGACGGCGGGCATCATCCAATGGCCGAAGCAAGGACAGGATGGCGTACCGGCGGCTGGCTCAAATTCCACAGCCAAGCTTCGTCTCTGATTCGCAATGAGGTAAGAGACCAACACCGTGCGCTGCCGCTCACCGACTACGGTGACGGTGTCGACTAGGCCTGCGATGAGGTCAAGAGAGAAATAGTGATAGAGTGAGAGAGAGAGGACAGTCGGGGAAAGAGGAGGGAGACGCCCGCATCGCCACACGCCGGTGACGGCGGTGGTCCTCCGCGACCAGGCGAAAGAGAAAAGAGGCGTTGCTGTTGTGAGAGAGAGAGATAAAAGTTTGGGCGCATTGTTCAGGGTTTAGGAATATACTTCACTATATGAGAATATACTTCACTATATGAACAATATACTTCACTGAAATGAAAAAACAGTACATTATAAGGCATGCAAAATATACTTCACTATAATCATAATATACATCACTATATAAAAAATATACTTCACTGAAATGAAAAAAGGGTACATTATAAGGCATGCAGAATATACTTCACTATAAACACAATATACATCACTATATGCTCAATATACTTCACTGAAATGAAAAAAATTGTACTCTGTAAATTATATTCTTCGCTGAAATATCAAACCTCATATTTTTAGTTCACTTCTTACTTATTTTTAGTTCACTGTTTTATTTTGTTTTTAGTCCACTAAACGTGAGTTTTATTTCATTGTCAGCTTATTTTTAATTCACTTTTTACTGGTTTTTAGTTCAATGCGTACATGTTATGTACGTGAGTTTTATTTTGTTGCAAACTTGTTTTTTGTTCACTTCTTACATATGTATAGTTCACTGCGTACTTGTTTTAGTTCACTACTATAGTTGTTCACTTCGTACCAAAACTTATCAGATTACAATTTTAAGTTGTGAACTATATTTTGTTAAATAATTAACAAGTATCCATACGTGAACTAAATAGATTGGACATAAAGTGAAGTATAGTGTGCATATAGTGAAGTATATTGAGCATAAAGTGAAGTAAATTGAACATGCCTTATAGTTTATTATTTTTTTCACTACAGTGAAGTATATTGTGCATATAGTGAACTATTATATGCTTATAGTGAAGTATAATAATTTTACATTGAATTACAGTGAAGTAAATATGTTTTATAGTGATGCAAATATGTTCTACAGGAAGTATATAGTCTAACATAATATTGAATTTAATTGAAAATGATGAGCTTTATATTGAACTAAATGACACATATTATGAACTATATCAGTTTCATACAAATGGTCATGAACGCTTGAAG
Organism: Salvia hispanica; assembly: GCF_023119035.1. Taxonomy (NCBI): domain Eukaryota; kingdom Viridiplantae; phylum Streptophyta; class Magnoliopsida; order Lamiales; family Lamiaceae; genus Salvia; species Salvia hispanica. The sequence goes on from NC_062966.1 coordinate 11,090,405, forward strand.
TTTACAATCATTTTTCCACATCTATCTCCATGTTGTTGCTACATTCTCGATAATGTTTTGATGTTGTCGTCAAGATATTCAATGACTCATGGTTTGTTTCCAACAATATTAATGCCTGAATTTTTTTTTTTAGCCTTTTATATTTCCTTCGTTCTTTTAGGAAAATTTTAATCTTTTTCTGGGCCCCCATAGTAAAAATCATCATAGCTTTACTCTAAGGTCATTCACTTACGAAAAAAAAAAACACAAAACACCCTAAAAACATACATCGTATATTCACTCTGCATAAACCAATCACCAAAAAAAACACTTCACTCTTAACATTTATTAGTTCACTTTAAGCTCATACACTCTAATCAGAAATACTTCACTCAGCACGTTTTTCTTCACGAGATTAAAAAAAATGCACAAAGAGGATCACAAACACTTTACTCAACCATGTAATACCCCTCAGCACGTTTTTCTTCACCGAGATGAAAAAAGGGATTTAAGAAGGATCACAAACACTTCACTCTAACCATGAATACTTCACTCTATGCACGTTTTTTCCATTAAGAAAAAAAAATCCACTATAAGCAAAAATCATAAACACTTCACTCTAAGCATGAAATACTTCACTCTATGCACTTTTATTACAGATGAAAAATAGTTCACTATAAAAAGGGGTCACAAACACCACTCTAACCATAATACTTCACCCAAGCAAGTTTTTCCCCCGAAATGGGAAAAAAAGTATAAGCATGGATAAAAATTCCAACACTGTATCACCCTTTTAAAAAGTTTTTTAAAAAGGAAACAAAGATATGAGGGTCACAAACACTTCACTTAAAACTAAAAACTTTTTAACAATTTTACCATAAATGGAAAAAAAAAGACCATAAGCAGGGGTGACAAACACTTCACTCAACATTAAAAATTTATCAAAGATGTTACAAACCCCAGATTCAATGATTCCCCATCCGATTTGCCTAAATAAACCCAAATTAAATTGGAGGCTTGACGATACAAAAAACCAGGGGGAAAAAAGGAGAAATAGAATCAAGAAACAATAGTCGATTAAAAAAACTTAAACTCAAATATAAAGGGAAAGCTTGTTAATCGAAATTTTGAAAAGAAATGGATTAAAACGAATGAGAAATATAAAACATTGAAGAAACCATTAAACAACTCACATTTTGAAAAATTTGATTTAATCCAATTTTGATCAAGGCGAGAAGACTGAATGCAAAGGGAAAATTTTGGGGAAAGGAAAAGGAAGACGAAGAGGAGGATGGCAGAGAACCGAATGAGAAAATAATTCAAATGTTAACCCTATTTTTATTTGTGAAATGTCCATTATACCCCCGCCTTCTTATGGTGAAGTAAATCTGTGATAGAGTGAAGTGATTTCTCCTTCAAATTCAAAAATTACATGTGTTAATACTAGCCCTTGATTTTTTTGATCTTGTGGTTGTGATTTGTTCTCTAGTTATGTACTTAATGGGCACTTGCCCTATATCACTACTCTATATATATATATATATATATAGGGATGTATTCGAATCCTTTTCATATCTTTTGTCCTTTTTCCTTCTTAATCTTAGCCCCACGATTTTGTCATGTGACGGTTAGATTAATGCCACGTGTCATTCTGCCATGCACATTTTCATTAATAATGCACGGCTAATAATGCAACATTATAGACTAATAATGCACATTTTCACTCTAATAATGCACTGCTAGCTAATAATGCAACATTATATACTAATAATGCATTGATCACAACCATCCAATTCAAGGATCCAAGGGCTGAGATTAAGAAGGAAATAGGACACTGGATACAAAGGAGCCTAACGCACCCCTATATATATTCCTTGCCGGAGCTTGACGATCCGAGGTGACCTAGATTCTTGGTAGAGTGAATGCATTGAGTTTGATCATTCGTCTTTAATAATTATATTGTGCATCATAATGCACGCGAAAATGGTGTGTTCATGATGTCGGGAAGCAATTCCTAAAACTAGCTTTGACCTGAACCTTTAACGATTACTAAACGAGCTTGTAGAACTCCGAATGCTCTTTCAAATCTTTTCAAACATACTCTTGCTTATGCACAAAATAATCACGTTTAGGGCCTTGTGAACTCTAAGTGTCCTCTCAAAGATAGTATCACATGTCATAGCAAGCTCTTGGTTACGATGGATGTACTGACAAGCTCAAGCTTGATTAAGATACTCGCGCATCTTGTTAAGCCCTTTTTGTTTGGGATTCCGTATTTCAATCCAAAGAAATCAGGACGTTAGATGATGATCACGAGGTCGATTAGTTTTTCTTTTTATTTTTTTTTTTTTTTTCTTTTTTTTTTTGTTGTTATTTGTGATACTATGTATTTTATTTAGTATATGTTGACAAAAAAAAATGCAAAAATAAAAAAATATATAGCTAATTAGGAATAAATCTGCTCGATTAACATATACTACCTGTAGCCAAGTCCCCAAAATTTTGTCCCATTTATCCATTTCTGTCTCATCTCCCAAAATTTATCTCATTTCAACTTTTACTTTTATTTTTAGCTGCACCACCATGTTCTACCAACTTCAAATTCCTACTTCGCGTTTTATTATAGAACTAATATATAAAAGTAGGACTCACAATCCACTAATTTTTTCAACTCACTCTCCATTACATTTTTTAAAATCCGTGATGGGTCAAAGTGGGATAAATTTTAAAGGGCGGAGGTAGTATATTTTAAACAATGTTTTGAATTTGAATTAAAACAAATTGGTGTTTTTGTTCTTCTCGATTGAGTATTTCCATATCCAATAGAAAAATGCCGGGCATCAACCAATGTATAATACTCCTAGTTAGTTAGCAACTAGTACTCCTTCCGTCCTACAAACATTGTCCCATTTTTCTATTTCACTTTTTACCATTTCTATAATGGGCCATATATTTCACTAACCCATTCATACTCACATTTTATTATAAAACTAATATATATAAATATGACTTACATTCCACTAATTCTTTCAACCCACTTTTCATTACATTTTTTAAAATCTTTGTCCGATCAAAGTCTTTGTGGCCGAAGGGAGTAATACATTATACTCCCTCCGTCCACCATTAGGAGTCCAATTTCATGGCGGCACGGGTTTTAAGAAATGTTAAGAAAAGTGGATGGAAAAAAAGTTAGTGGAATAGGGGTCCCACTTGTATATATTAGTTTTAAATGAAATGTGAGTGAAATGAGTTAGTGGAAGGTGGGACCCTATATTTATGGTAAAAATGAACCGGGACTCATATTCGCGGACGGACTAAAATGGCAAAATGGGACTCCTATTCGCGGACGAAGAGAGTACATGACAAAACAAACAAAACCAAAAAATTTTAAAAATTCAAAAGTAGATAATTGAAAAAGTATTCACATTTTAGTAGATAAATCCAAGAAAAAAGCCAAAAAGTGGCCCCTAACATACTTAATCGCTTTATCAATTTGGTCCTAAACATTATTTTTTTGATTATTTGGTCCTCACAAATGAACTCAGACTCCAAATCGGTCATTACTTAACGAACCGTCAAAAATGGCAATGTGATTTAATTAAGTTTTGACCAAAATTAACTATTTTAATTAATATTTTAAATTATTTTAAAAATAAAAATAAAATTGTTAAAAACACTAAAATGACGAAGAGCTTCTTCGTTCTCCTTTCTTCATTCTCATTCTCCTTTCATTTTCTCTGTTTTCGGCGACAACCTGCAGTCGTAATTGCGTCAAGAGGAGAGACCGTCGCTTTGGAGTTCACCACGACGCAATTTCACCACATTTCTCCAACGTGCGTCCCGCATAATGCCGATTCCCCCAAAACGACGCATCAGGGAATTTAGAAAACGAGCTTGGTATAGCTCCGAACTTATTCCCCGACACGTTGAATTCCTCGCAAATTCGCAAGTGTAATCGGGAATTGCGCCGGAGAAGGAGTTCTCCTCAGCGTGAGGGAGCAAATGCGTGAGGTGGTTGACGAGAGGGATTTCACGAGAATCTGCAGGAGAGATCGAGGCGGGTAGAGGTTGGAGAGTGAAATTAGTGACGCAAACTCACCTGAGAAGCGGTTTCAGAGAGGAAGAGGAGTTCTAAGGCAGCTGAGGTTGGAGAGGTCCGAATCGACCGGTGAAGCTTTCTTGAGGCCGAGGACGCTGATGGTGCCATGGAATTGGAATTGGAAGTGGCGTTGGCTAAGATAATGTTAATTCAATTAAAATTAGTAATTTAATTTTGGTCAAAACGTAATTAAATCACATCGACCGTCTATTTTTTACGTTCTATTAAGTGATGACCAATTCGGGCCGAGTTCATTTGTGAGGACCAAATAATCAAAAAGATAATCGTTTACGACCAAATCGATAAAACGATCATATCGCTATGACCACTTTGACCTTTACTCTAAATCCAAAATATAGTTAAGAAACATGTAACTAGCCCTTACTTGAGGAAGAAACGTTTTTCACGTACTTGTGTTCACAATCACAAGATGATTTATGATGAAATCATACCATTTGAAGTCATGATGTTGATAATTAACCGGTTGAGCCCGAGAATGATTTTGGCTTGATAGCTCGCAACTGCTCGTTTCAAGCCTATTGCAGAGCCTAGCATGAGCTCTTATCACTCTTGAACTTGAATTTGCTTATATGCTTTACAAGCCAGAGTTCATTAAGTTAATATGTCAGTCACTTGCAAAATTAACAAGTTTTTACCAATAAGCCTAAAAAAAGAGTCAGAAGAACTTTCACGAGGGCAAAACGAAACACTAGGATAAATTTTACTAGTGCATAAAAACTAACACCTTCAAACACCAAACCCCACCCCGGGGTTTGTCGAAAAAAATCCCCCCAAGGCCCCGACGTGGCTTATCTATCGGGTGAATGTATCTCCATGACTGAGGTTGTTTGACCACCTCCAACTCCACAAATCAGCATTGCAACCCCCCAAGGGTTTAAAATTCACGAAGCTTGTTGCTCCCGAGTCCTGACCAAGACTTCCCAAAAGAAATTACCATATGGATTCATGACTCAAATGGTTCATCAAACCTATAAGTCAACCTTTGACCATCAGATTACAAATTAACTATATGATTTACGCCAGGTATTTTTCACCACTTAAAATTTCAGGGCATTGGAATCTGATGAGAGAAGCATACTTAAATGCATGATCCAACATTTTTCCTGTATATAAAAACAATGGCCTAATGCCATGTAAATATAAAAGACTTAGTCCACATCGAAGAACGAAAAAATTATCTTTTGGTAAAATTAAAAAAAAATTGTTCATCAACAAGAGGGAGCCTTATCTTTTTTGGTCTTCTGCTTCGACTCGATTTGATTTCGAGTCAAAGTGATGACCCTTCAGCTTCTTCCAATTGGGGTTTGGGAGGGCCGCCGCCCCAGCACCTTCTCTAAAAGGCATCCCCATGGGGCCAGAAACCCTGTGAGTTTTTTATCTGTGTTAGCTGTAGTCTCTATGCAGACGCCTTCCCCCTCGGTTTACCAAGTATGTCAAAGCTGCTCTGGGAATACAGTCTGCTCAGGGAAGCCAATGCGAGGCCATTTCCATCAAAGCTATTTGCTCCCCCCTTGAAAATCACGCCCTAGGAAGTCCCAAGTTGATAAATCAAGAAAAGAGTACATCAACTGTCAAAAAAAAAAGAAGTTAGGGGGGGAAGCCAATGGTTAGCTAAAAATTCACTATTTCTTTCATAGCTTTGCAACAGGGGGTTTACTATCAGGTGGTTGTCATCGCCCAGAATTTCAAGTTATAAGCATCATAAAAATGGCTGTGGTTCGGGAAAACTAAGGACCCAAGTATGTTCCTATTATATCTGTTGTTTTGAGATTTGCCACACTAGAGCCATAAAGCCCCCCAAAAAAGAAGGAAGGGTTTTAATTTCATAATCCACCCCTTTTCCTTTAAAAACCCCAAAAAAGGCATAAAGTGTTTAGTTTCTAGGCATGCATTGTACATTCAGTAGGAGCACACAAGGTCGGTTGGGACTAGAGAGATATATTTTACCTTTTTTTTCATCTTTTATTATGCCAAAATCTTCATATTCATGTGAATGTAAATGATAACCAGGTGCACAATCACCTCAACCCCCCAACCCCTTTTTCAGATCATCGCTGAATTGATCACTTGAAGAAAGAATGTACACTTTTCCCGTTTTCCAATATAGCAGTTTCGCTTTTGAATATCTATGAACATGCATCATTTATGATATAACCCGTCAATCTCTTATATTTTCATGGAAAACAAACCAAACACTTGAGATAGGAATGGAGAATGCAGCAGCAAAATATTCCCCTGCCTCTTAGGTGGCAATCCCAAGTGGGTCCTTCTTAATCTTAAATGTGGCAATAGCCTTCTTTGTCGCCCTTAATCGGCTTTAAATAAGTCCCAAAACATTCATAGCTGCATCCAAACCCTTGCATTCTGGGCAGCATCTCCAATTCCACAGTTCACCACAATCTTTTGTACTTTTGGGACCTGTACATTCCCAGGATGAGATCAGAAAAGAAACTTATATATAAAGATAATCTAAAACCCCCCATCAACTCCATAGTGTCTTTGGGCAACCGAAGAAGGTTATAAACACACTGAATAACATCATCTGAACACTTTTCTGAACAGAGAAGTTTAACCATTTGCCAAAATAGAGAAATTTCATCGATTTGGATTTGAAAATCCTCAAACTTATTTCCCACCCCCCCAACAATGCTTCCATAATCAATTTTACTAAAAAATTTTTCCTGTGTGATGATCCTTGTAAAAGCATTGCAAACTGAGAAACTAACAAACGTGAGCATATTGTATATAGATCAGAATTAAATCCCAAACAAGATTCATATTTTCAAATGTAGCTATTAATTTAACCATTTATTTTCCAATCCCACACCCCAGATACAAATTACCAAGCCATTGTCATTGGAATAAATTTTTAGCTAAAAAAACCAAAACTATCAACCTGACCTGATAAAACACAAAAGCAAAAATTCCCAATGACTCCATACTCCCGCTACAATTGTCATGCTATTACCAAAAAGATAAGAAAATTTTCAACAAAATAGAAAAATTTCACTGATTACTTGATGAACATTGGTGAGTTAAACTCTTCTTTGAGCAGCGGCACAATTTTCTCAATGGTGGTCTTGAGCCGGTCGACTTTTCGGCTTCTGTTTTTTCGACCAGGACGACCGTCGAGCCTTAACGGGAGAGCTCCGCATCGAACGCCGGAGGAATTGAGAGACGGCAGCCGGGCGGAGAAGTTGCCGTGAAATACTGACGGAGGGGGCAGTAGCGCGGGAGATAACGCCATTGTTAGGTGTGGCGGAGTTGGGGGTTGAATTTGACGCGAATTTTTCTTCCGGGGGTTTTTTTTGGGTGAGGATAAGAATGGCCTTTTTTTTTGCCTTTTTTTACATTCATTAGTAATTCAATTCTTTTTATTTTTTATTTTATTTTTTCTTTCTCTATTTTTTAATTTAATTATATCCCTCCCAAGTTTTTACGCGCTTTTTCACGAAAAGATCACCCCCTTTTTTAAATAAATTAATGATTCCACGTTTCATTAATTTTTTTTTCCCTCAACTTTTCTTACAACATAAAATCCGCCAAAAGGTAATCCTAATTCCCCCATTCTCGTATTTTTGCTTTAAAATTTTTACTAAACCCTATTAAATCATTGATTGAGTTGCTAAATTTCAATTTCACGTATCATTTCAAAGAATTTTACGATCGTGGGATTTCACACAGAATTCAATTTCGCTACTCTGTGTGTTTTTCTTTTTTAAAACTCACGCCTAAAGACAGTAGCCAAATTAAAAACTCACGCCCAATGGGGGAAAACCAGTTCGAGCCAACATCGCCACTGAAACTGGCGCGGGTTACCCAAAACAGCGCGTGAATGATCTCTATATTCCGGTGCCTTAATGGCTTTTCAATTTTTATTATATCTCAGCGTTATTTTTCAAATTTCAAAATTGTCGAGTCTCTACCCCCCCTTTACAAACATCAAATATATACGCGCAGTACGATTAGTCCATAGATACAAATATATATACGTATGCCCCCTTTTAGGGTGATGTTTTTCTTCGAAGAGATGGGGTTTATCGGAATATACTAGGATTTTAAACCCTAATTTATTTTTTTCAAGTTTCATTTCTATATCTCGATCCATGTTCAGACAGGGATTCTGGCTGGATT